>NC_138227.1:35264614-35464350 GCF_964197995.2 Scardinius erythrophthalmus | reverse complement strand
ACTCCTGTGTGATTTAAAATTAGTATATGTAACCAGTAGCTCGTTTGAATAAACTTTGTTAAATCATTTGAATTAAGTTTGCCTGTTTGTTTCAATACTGAGTCCCTGAGTAGTGCAGATCTTTACCTCTTAACGCTCTACGATAAATTTTACTATTGAAAGAAATCTCAAATGGTCTAAAACACTAAGATAAGTTATTTTCTTGTGGCCACAGAAAAGAAATTGTCTATCAGTGTTAAAGACGTGAGATTTCCGTTCAGATATTGTACCTTTTGTGTGCTGGACATACAGTTCGTACAATAAATGAACATTCTTCAACTTATACCTACAATTTCCCCAAATTGAACATATTCTACCTGTCTATATCAGGGAGTACTACAAGTAATTGTGTAACCGCTGATATAAGCCGAGGTTTTGACCAATTCCCTATTTGGTAATTCTTTAATTCATGTAAACAACATATGCATATTCACATTAAGGCTAATTTGAGCTAATTAATTCCCTAACATAAGTCATTGTTGTTACAATGTATTTATAATCAACATAAAATAACCAGATTTACAGATGTCATTTGAATCAAAACAAATCTTTCAATTTTATTGAACTATTAATACATTTATGATACAATCCCTGAAATTCCATCAGTACTGTAGCAATCAGATTTCAATCAGTTAACAACAATGAGCACAACAAATTAGTCTAGAGGGATTTTGTGACACACAAACATCAACAATCAGCGTATGAATCTCAACAATGGTGACAATCAAAACTCCCAGCATGCACTGCAGCATGAATTAATTATGCAGCTGAATTGTCCTATTATTTTGTTTAACCTCTGAATATTAGCTTTTATTTTTTGCTGTTGTTTTTGTAGTGACATTTAGTAGCTTTTTTGTGATTTTCAGAGTTGATCCAATTATCTGAATATTTTGTTGATATCTGTGTGTGTCGTAGAAAATTAAATTTTATGCTCACGTTTGTTAAAATATATACAGGCCACCAGGACACCATACAGACATTATCAAAGAATTTGCGGACTTTCTATCAGAATTAATATTGACTGCAGATAAAGTACTAATTGTTGGTGATTTTAATATACACATCGATAATGAAAAAGATGCATTGGGATTGGCATTTAAAGACATTGTAAACTCAATTGGAGTTAGACAACACGTGTCAGGACCTACTCATCGTCGTAATCATACTCTAGATCTAATATTATCACATGGAATAGATGTTGATGCCGTTGAAATTCTGCAGCAGAGCGATGACATCTCAGATCATTATCTAGTCTCATGTAAACTTCATTTAGCCAAGGCTGCAAAGCCGACTCCGTGTTTCAAATATGTTAGAACTATCACTTCTGCCACTAAAGATTGCTTTATTAATAATCTTCCTGATCAGTTTCATCATCTCAGCATCTCAGATAGCTTAGAAGAACTTGATATTGCAACAGAAACTTTTAACTCTCTCTTTTCCAGCACTTTAGATACAGTTGCTCCGTTGCGCTTAAAGAAGATTAAAGAAAATAGTCCAACGCCGTGGTACAACGAGCACACTCGGGCCCTTAAGAGAGAAGCCAGAAAAATGGAATGCAACTGGAAGAAAACAAAAGTAGTGTCGAGAAGGCCTGATGTAAAAGATGAGGTGGACTCAAATGCGGTGATGAGAAGTGAAAGTTTAATAATAAACTTTGTAACAAAAAACTCAGTGACACAGCAAACAAAAGTTTAGTCCTTTGGTGGTTCCTGTGAGCACAGCCCGCACACATACGGATGTAGAGGAAGGAGGAGACCACCGACAGACAGAGAGATCCAAGAAATGTCCAGCAATAGATGAGAATAGGATCCAGCAGGCAACAGTCCTGCACCGATCCCCACGGCTAGGTTTCCTGAACACAGATCACAGGTAAGCAAAACAGATCACAGGTAAGCAAAACAGACAACACAAACAGACAAGGACTGCACACCCGACATGAAACAATCCACTGACAACACTGGTAGACACAGCTGGGAATATAAAGGGTAGGGGGAACGAGCAACAGGTGAGGAAGATCAGCTCGTGATTGTGCTAATTGCCCACATCATGATCTGCAGAAATGACAGGACAAAACAAAACAGCAGAAAGGAGCCGGTGACACACCCTGAAACTGTGACAAGTAGAGGTATTTCGCATTTCATGGAAAGAGAGCTCGATTACTTACAGAGAGGCTTTAAAAGCTGCTAGATCAGCTTATTTTTCAACCCTATTAGAAGAAAATTAACATAATCGTAGGTATTTATTTGAAACGGTGGCTAAACTAACGGAAAATAAAGCTTCAAGCACCGAAGTTTCCAATCAACACAGCAGTAATGATTTTATGAACTTCTTCACTTATAAGATTGATAATATCAGGGACAAAATTATAACTATGCAACCGTCTACTACAGTATCGCATCAGGGAGTGCACTGTAGTCTCTATGAGGAAAAATTTGATTCATTCGTTGCTATAGGAGAGGAAGAATTTACTAAACTCATTAAATCATCTAAATCGACAACATGTATGTTAGACCCTATACCGACTAAGCTACTGAAAGAGATGCTTCCAGAGGTCATAGATCCTCTTCTTAATATCATCAATTCGTCTTTGTCTCTAGGATACATACCAAAAAACTTTAAGCTGGCTTTGATTAAACCGCTTGTTTAAAAAACACAACTTGATCCTACAGAATTAGTCAATTACAGGCCGATCTCAAATCTACCTTTTTTGTCAAAGATATTACAAAAGGCAGTATCCTCACAACTGTGTTCCTCTCTTGAAAGAAATGATATCTGCGAGGATTTCCAGTCCGGATTTAGACCGTACCATAGTACCGAGACGGCTCTCGTTAGAGTCACAAATGATTTGCTCTTATCATCCGATCGTGGTTGTTACTCGATCTTAGTGCTGCATTGACACCATTGACCACAACTTTCTTTTAAATAGACTCGAGCATTATATTGGCATTAGTGGAATCACACTAGCATGGTTTAAATCATACTTATCTGACCGTTATCATGTCTCATCGATCACAAGTTCAGTATGGCGTACCACAAGGCTCAGTACTAGGACCGCTGCTGTTCACTCTGTACATGCTACCATTAGGAGATATCATTAGGAAACATGGAATTAGCTTCCACTGTTATGCTGACAAAAATCAGCTGTATACAGCGGGGGAAATAAGTATTGAACACGTCATCATTTTTCTCAGAAAATATATTTCCAAAGGTGCTATTGACATGAAGTTTTCACCAGATGTTGGTAACAACCCAAGTAAGCCATACATACAAAGAATTACACATTATTACACATAACTTAATTTCTGAACTTATTTTGTTTGTTTCTTTGTATGTATGGCTTACTTGGGTTGTTACCAACATCTGGTGAAAATTTCATGTCAATAGCACCTTTGGAAATATATTTACTGAGAAAAATTTGAGTAAAAGAGAGTGACTTATATACTTTACCCAAGCATTTTTTTTCTCTTCTGTCGATTAGTGAGCTATGCTCAGCAGACACAGTATTCTGGACCGATAGCATCAGTACATACAACACTGGTCATTTAGACCGACAGCAGCCTGGCCTGCAGGGCGGGAACCTCTAGGTTGTAAAACCTTATAAATGTAGACAGGGAGGCCCAGCCTGCCGCCATACAAATATCTTGCAAGGCAATCCCACTTGACCAGGCCCAGGATGAAGCCATGACTCTCGTGGAGTGCGCTCTGACACCCAACGGGCATTGCATGCCCCTGGAAGTGTAAGCCAGCGCGATAGCGTCAACTATCCATCTGGATAGGCTCTGTTTCAACGCGGCTAGTCCCTTAGAACGCCCGCTGAATGAAACAAAGAGCTGCTCTGTCTGCCTGAAGACAGAAGAGCGAGACACATAAGCTCTTAATGCCCTGACTGGGTAAAGGAAGCTTTCGTCTCCTTGCTCGTCAGAGACCGGTAGGGCTGACAGGGAAATGACCTGTGCCCTAAACGGTGTATTGAGGGATTTCGGAACATAACCGTGCTTAGGTTTGAGTATAACTTTTGAGTCATTAGGCCCAAACTCCATGCACGTCGCGCTCACAGAGAGCGCGTGTAAGTCCCCTATGCGCTTCACAGAAGCGAGAGCCAGGAGAAACACCGTCTTGAAAGACAAGTGTTTAAGATCAATTGACTGCAAAGGCTCAAAAGGGTGACCCTTCATGGCTTCCAGCACCGTAGAAAGGTCCCAAACAGGGACTGAGGGAGGTCTGGGAGGATTCAGCCTCTTAGCTCCTCTAAGGAAGCGGATGACTAAATTGTTCCTTCCTATTGACTGACCAAGCGTTGTTCCTGAGAACGCTGCTGTAGCCGCCACATAAACTTTGAGCGTGGAAGGGGTCCTGCCCTTATCCAACAGCTCCTGTAGGAAGGAGAGAACCTCCGTCACCCCACAGTCAGGAGAGAGACGGGGGGAAAAGCATAGAGCGGGCGGCGGGGCCATACATGAGCCAGCGCGTCCCTGCTCTTGGAGAAAAATTCCAGACAGTGAGCGTTTTCTTGAGACGCGAACAGGTCTACTTCCGCTCTGCCAAATTTCTTCCACAGCAGTTGGACTGTCTGTGGGTGTAGAGACCACTCGCCTGCCGGAACATGGTTCCTGGACAGTCTGTCTGGTCCTATGTTTTGGAGCCCTGGCACGTGCGCTGCTCTCAGCGAGAGCAGGTTGCGCTGAGCCCACACCAGGAGGCGTTTTGCTAGCCTGTACAGGTTCCGGGACCTGAGGCCGCCTTGGCGATTTATGTAGGACACCACGGACATGCTGTCCAAACGGACCAAGACGTGGTGTCCCTTTATATGGGGACAAAAGCGCATCAGCGCATTGTCTACTGCCAGCATTTTGAGGCAGTTTATGTGCAGAAGCTTCTCCCGTTCTGACCATTTGCCGAAGAACGTCCTGCCCTCGAGCAGCGCTCCCCATCCCGAGGTGGACGCGTCCATGGACACCACTTTCACTCTCGAGGAAGTCCCCAGGCTTACACCTGATTGGTACCAGTCGTTTGCCTTCCAAGGTTTCAGAGCTGCAATGCATTTCTGATTGACCTTGAGACGAAGCCGACCAGAGACCCACGCTCGGCGTGGCACTCGTGCTTTCAGCCAGAACTGCAGTGGGCGCATGCGGAGCAAGCCCAGCTGAAGTACTGATGATGCTGAGGCCATGAGACCCAGCATCCTCTGAAATTTCTTGAGCGGGACAGAAGCGCCGCAGCGGAAAGAGTTTGCTGCGCGCTGAATGTCCCACGTGCGCTGTGGTGATAGACGTGCTATCATGGAGAACGAGTCCATTTCTGTGCCCAGAAAAGATATTATCTGCCTGGGGGACAAAGAGCTCTACTCCCAGTTCACTCTGAGACCGAGATTCTCGAGGTGATCGAGTAAAATGGTCCTGTGCTCTACGAGCTCCGAGTGAGATTGCGCTAGAATCAGCCAATCGTCCAAATAGTTCAACACTCGCATGCCCTGAAGTCTGAGGAGTGCGAGCGCTGCGTCCATGCACTTCGTGAATGTACGGGGTGCTAGGGACAAGCCGAATGACAGGACTGTGTACTGATATGCCTGGCCCTCGAAGGCGAATCTCAAAAATCGCCTGTGACGTTGTAGATTTAAAAATCATGGTTTCCCCTTTATGGTTGAATCACGGAAGCTACACCAGTTACCTTTGCCAAGAAATATGAATTTATTATGTATCATGTGTCAGACAGAGAGAAACAAGCATAAGAATAAGGCTACATGAGAGGTCTTCATCCCAGATTTCTCTGTTCTCCATTCCTTTATCTTCTCATCCCATCATACTAGATGTAAATGGTTTCTCTGGCTTTATGTTTCTCTGCCATTAAGGTTCTCATGCCTCTCTCTCATGGCTCATGGCTTTGTTTCTCATATCTCTGTTTCTCCTATGCCTCTACCCTCATAGCTTTGTTTCTCTGAGGTGGTACAGTAAGTTAGAGCTTATATACATTACAGAGCAGCTTCCTTTTAAGGTATCAAACATGTAGCTTAAAGCTTTTAAAAATGGAACGTATATGTCATACGAACACATGGCACAATTCACTTCCATATTAAGAAACTATCTCTGTTGTTTACATCTGCATCAGTTACAACACGTTACATTGTACACACCCTCTACAAAATATAGCTCAAACAGCTGTCTCATGTGACATGATCTTCACATGCACCCATTCTATGTATAGGCTCCGTGATGCTATCTGTATTTGAAAATACGCATCTTTCAGATCGATTGACACAAACCAATCTCCTCGGCGAATCTGCGCGAGGATTTTTCTGGTCGTGAGCATCCTGAACTGTCGCTTCACAAGCACTTTTTTCAGCTGCCTCAGATCTAGTATGGGTCTGAGACCCCCGTCTTTTTTCGGCACCAGGAAGTATCTGCTGTACAATGACGGAGGGGCGGAGGGGCTTCGTTGTGCTGTAACATAAGCGTGGCGCTTATGACATTTGAGGCGGGGGGCGCGCTGATAACAGCAGGCAGATTGCCCGCGCCCGACCCCTCTATGGTGGCTAACCGAGAGGAGGAGGGCTGGGCGAGTCCCGTAGGAACTGTCATGTCTAAGAGTGGATGTGGGTGCTTGAAAGCGGGCACATTTACAACACTGAGAGCATTGCTCGCCTGAGCGAAGCGAATGCTGAGACATGCGGGACGTAGTGTTTGTGGGCACTGGGTAGTGGGCACGTTTACTACGTTTAATGCGCAATCGATCTAAGTCGATTTTATGTGCACGAGCCCTGTGTGAAGGGCTGTGCTTATGTGTAGGAATGGGCACTGAGCAGTGGGCATTTTGTTTACACACATAACACCATCGGCCGTGGCCGGGACACCAGAAAATACGCTCTTTATGAGATTTATCTGGGTAGCCGTGAAAACGGCATTTGTGTGCAGGCAAGTGGAACTGGCTTGTTGAATGCTAAATACACTGGACCAGTCACATTTCTTGGAACTGGACGAACGATGAGCTTTGGTGGAAGTCTGGCCGCAGCGGGACTTCAACACCGTCGTTTCCCTAGGCGTGCTAGGACGACTTCGGGACCTCAGGCTTCACCACAACCCTAGGCCGCGGGCCACGCGAGGCGGGGCGGCGGCTGGATGAGCGAGAGCGCGGTTTCGCGCCTCGGGGCCTGTCGGCGTTGTGAAGCGGCGGCGGTGGGAGGAGGCTGAGGCTGTGAGCTCTGAGCAGACGGTTTTGCACGGCCTGCTGCAGAACTGGAGCGCTTCGGTAGGAAGTGCTTCATGGCCTGAGACGCTTTCTGTACCTCAGCGAATCTTTCCGCAAAGTCCTTGACGGAAGATCCAAAGAGGACAGAGGGAGAAAGCGGAGCGTCGAGGAACGCGGTGTGCTCAGACTCGGACATCTCATACAGCGTCAGCCACAGATGTCTCTCAGTCACGGTGAGAGAGGCCATTCTCCGTCCTATGGCCTGTGCAGCGGACTTAGAAGCGCGGAGAGCGAGGTCCGTAGTACTCTTCAAGTCCGGCACGCAGATTGGCGGGCATAAGTGGGTAGCTATCGCCTCTTCGACCGGCGGCAGGGAATGGTATCCTCTGTCCTTGGCACTGTCGACAGCGGAGAATGCCAGAGAGACAGAAGAGCGCGTTCTGGCCGAATAGGGGGCGTTCCAAGACTTAGCGACTTCTTCATGTAACTCAGGAAGAAAAGGCGCTGGCTTGGACGCAGGCGAAGCGCGTTCCCTGGGCAGAAAATAGCCATCCAGCCGGTTGTGAGCAGCCTTTCCGTCAGGAAGAGAAGCTGACGAAGCCGGTGAAGCAGGCGGGCGAACCGGCGAGCTTTGGCGGCTGAGCACGGCGCTTTTTACGGCGCGATACTACGGCGGGCGGGGGTGCAGCCTCAGAGAAAAATGCCAGGCGAGTCCTCAGAGTCGCCATGGGCATAGGCTCGCAATGAGGGCAGCCGCCCTCAGCGAGCGCGAGAGCTGCATGTTCCTCACCCAGGCAGGAAACGCAGATAACGTGGCGGTCCCCGTCGCTGAGCACGAGCCGCAAGAAGGCATCTTGAAAAAGACGCACACACAGAACAGAGAGTAAAAGGATATAGGATCCTTCTCTCTGGATCCAGCGATGTGAATGCTTCGCTGAAGGATGAAAAAATCAGATATGTGTCACCTGCGAGATGTATTTATAGGCCTAAGCCACGCCTCTTTCGGCGGGACGTGACGCAGAGGGCACAAAGCGTGCCCATTGGGTCTGACGTCACGCTAGGCCTCGCTCGATAGGCTCACGCAGTTGCCAGCAGACCAGCCAATAGGCGCGCAAGCCGTCTTGCCTATGTCTGTATGCTGCCGCAACGCGCTTTACATTATTGAAAAATTAAGGATAATTTTTGGCTTCAATATCTCATGGAAAAAGGATTTTCCCCTTGCGTAAGATACTCTTACGCAGTATGAGAGACCTCTCGTAAGAGAACTACCTATATTCTCAGTAACACACACACACACGCACGCACATATATATATATATATATATATATATATATATATATATATATATATATATATATATATATATATATATATATTGCAAGTGAATGTCTCAAACATTAAAGTGGATTTAGTTTTTTTATTGACATTTGAATAAATTTGAAAATCATTTCAATAGGCCCACCAACAATAACATAGCAACATATGACAATAACATAGTACAACGACAACCTAGTGTGCTCTTTCCACGAGCCTGAGGCCCATTTTGAAATGAGCTGGTTGAATTTAGCCAACACAAGGATCGTCTCTTTCAAATGTCTCATAATGATGCCCGTGTTATCACTAGAATTATTTTTTCTCAGGAAATGATTTTATCTGGCCCGTGCTAGAGTTATCTCAAAAAGGAGCATAGATTTAGACTCAGAAGGTTTTATTTTAGAAAAAGAACATGAGTATTCCTAATATTGGCTTCTATTAACAACATTAAAGATATCTTGAACATTTTCTAGAACGTTTCTGAAATTATAAAGTATAAAGTTTTTGGTTTCAAAAAAACCTGATAATTCAATTGACAGTCAATAAGTTTACAGTTTGCAAATGCTTATACTACAAAACAATATAAAACAATTACACAACAACAGCACTCTGTTATGCATCTATGTAGACATAAGCCACCGGTTCTTATCTGTGTACAAAAAAATAAAGCCAGATACAATTTTTTTGACAACTGAAGGGCAGTAGATAATAATACAGTGAGTTAAACTGTATTTGTCAGTGCACTTCTGAGCAAATTGTGTAAACCTCAAAACTGCTCAGCAACCCTTAGACTGTAAAAATAACAAAGCCCTTACACTGCATTTACATATAACAGGCTAAAGTTTTATGTACATTAAGTTTTAGGTAATAGCAGAAAGCAGTATGTTATCACTTATTTGTGTTACCATTTACAAATAAGTTCATAGCAAGTTTTCTCAGAGATAGAGAGCACAAATAACTTGTTCCACAGATTCCAGAGGCTACCTTAAGTGTAACATACAACAATTCTTTTAATTATGTTCTCCCTTATTTTTTGAGTTTTCACTCCATACATGATTGGATTTATAATAGGGGACAGAATAAGAACATACAATGACAGAATGACACGAACAGTGTAAGGCACATGACGCATATTGAATCGACTTTGGAACAATTCAAAGCAACTACCAATTACAAAGTTTAGTAATGCTATTAAGTGTGGGACACATGTGCTGAATTTAACTCGACCTCCTTTTGACAACTTCAAGCAGATAAAGATGATCCTTACATAAGTGTAGAAAATTATGACAACCAGCAGAGAGGTAAGGAACATCATAAATACACCATATAAATTAATACTTAAAGTGTCAGAGCATGCTAGCTTCACCACAGAAAAATTATCACAGTAGACTTTTTCGATAATTACTCCACAAATGTTAAGATTCGCTGTAATTGAGATGGTGATCGTAGATCGCAAAAATGGCAAGAGCCAAGACACTGCAACACATATAACCACTTTTTTAGCTGTGATTATTTTTTCATATTCTAAAGGATAGCATATGGATATATATCGATCATAAGCCATGACTGTTAAGTTTGTTAGGTCACAGCCACCATAGGTAAATATACTAAAGATTTGCACAAGGCAAGCGAGCCATGTTATTTGATAATTTTCTGTAATAATTTTAGTCAAAATAAAAGGTGTAAAAGCAGATCCGCCATATAAATTAATACATGCCAAATTGCAAATAAAGATGTACATGGGCTTATGTAGCCCTCTTTCAACACATATTACATAGATGAGTACACTGTTAGAAATGATCATGACTGGGTATAGTAAAGATAGCACAAACACAAAAATAAATCTCTGGTCATATATTCCTCTGTATCCGTCCAGTAAGAAAGAAATATTTTTCATGATAGCTTGATTTTCTAAATGAAGAGAAAAAAAGAAAAAAAAAGATGAGAAGGAAGCTTAGAGAAAAGATGAGCTATTGAAAAGCTGTTTAAAAAAAAATTGTACATCTCATTCTTTGCACAAAATGTCAACGTGCATGTCAATACAATACAGTGTATACAATAAATATATACAATAAATAAATAAAAATATAACTTAAAATATATCTTGCTTAAAATATGTAATACAAAAAACTGACTTATGATTCAAGTAACACAATATAACATATTGACAATATTTCTTTAAAAATTCATTGAATGTACCTTGTAATTTTTGTGTATTTGTATATTTTTTCTGTATATGCAGAATGACTGCCTTCAAACCTGAAACAGCTCTATTTATACTTTGGCAACTGCGGAAAAAAAAGTTATGCAAATCTGTGATGCCTAGGTCACAAAAAAAAGTGCCTTTCAGTCATGTAAAGCCTAAAAAAAAAGTCTTCTCCCTAGTTGATTTAGTTGCATCATTACATTTGCTCTCCTCATCATCAACTTAACCCAATCAGTAAGGAAAAAAAGCTTTGTCAGAAGTGTATGATGTTTTATAGTGCAAAATAGTGTCCTGTAAAAACATATCATTTACATGTATTAATTTAGCAGACGTTTTTATCCAAAGTGACATACAAATGAGGAAAACAATAGAAGCAATCAAACCAACAATTAGGCAACAATATCCAAGTGCCATGACCCAGTTAGTCCAGCACAGTAACACATAGCAGGTTTTTTTTTTTTTTTTGTTTTTTATAAATATTGAATAGAAAGTTTTAGTATTAATGGGTCAAGTGTTGCTGAAAAATATGTCTTCAGCAGTTTCTTGAAAATGGATAAATACTCTGCAGCTCAGGTTAAATACACAACTGAGCGACATTCAACTTTCTTGTAAGGTAGAAAAAAATGTTGCTTATGTTTAAAAATGGAATGTATACCTAATGCTTACACATGGTACAATCCACTATCCCTCTGTGTATACATTAGTGGTATACAAATGGTACATTTGCATCAGTTGAAACATTCCTTTTCTTGCAAAGAGCATACCAACTGTACACATTTGAAGTATCATCATCATTGGAACTCTCTGCTCAGTGAAGGTGGCATTGCACACATACCTCTAAGCAGAATATATAAGTTTCCAGCTACCCTCCTTGTGTCTAAAATATGTTCCTTAAACATGTGTCCATGCAATCTATAGTCTAACTCATGCATTTTAAACTTCATACAACTGACTTCACACAAAGTTAATACAACTGATTATGAACATTAATAAAGATACATAATATTAAATAATTAAATTATATTAAAAGATGAAATTTTAGTCTCCATCTCCCTCCACTGGAACTACAGCCGTTAGTGTAGAGAGATAGTGGATTGTACCATGTGTAAGCATTAGGTATGCATTCCATTTTTAAACATAAGCAACATGTTTTTCTACCTTACAAGGAAGTTGAAAGTCACTCAGTTGTGTATTTAAGGTCAATCTTACTGTACCACCTCAGAGAAACATAAAGGCATGATAGGGTGAGAGGAAGGAGAAACATAAAGGCATGATGGGGTGAGAGGAAGGAGAAATAGGGATGATGGGCTGAGGGAGGAGAAACCCAGAGAAACCATTTACAGCTGGCATGATGGGTTGAGAGGATAGAGGAATGGGGAACAGAGAAATCTCGAATGTAGACCACCTCTCATGTAGCCTTATTCTTATATGCCTGTTTCTCTCGTATGTCTGACACATGTATACATAATAAATCTCTTGGCAAAGTAACTAGCTTCCGTGATTCAACCATAACGGGGGAAAGCATGATGATTTTTAAGTCTACAATCAATGTTTTTAGATCTTCTCCTGGACTGAAGCACAGGCTCTACTCTTCAGCACAAATTTTACAGTGAAGTACTGGCAACAGTGTTGCCAGTATGTACCTGTTTTATAACTTACAGTTTATTACAGTTAAAATACAGTTTGCGAGTGTGTCTTTTTCTCTTACACTGTTAACCCTTTCAACCCTACAGGAAAAATGTTTAACCGGTAACACCACGAGTGTTATATGATTTTCAACACAGCACAAGGGTTAAATATTGTTGTGGTATTGTGGCAAGATATTTAAATTGCCACAGTGAGACCCACATTTTCAATTGTTTCTTCTGACCTACAACTAAGCCTAATCCACAACCTTAACAGTAAAGATGTCATACATCAGTGGTAAACATGTTTGTTTCTGGTCATTAATCCATTGGAGCCTCAATGTACAATACATCAATGTACTTCTATGCTGAAATGGTGCAATATTATAATATAATAATTAGATCTCAAGAGTGATTATATTCAAATGAAAAAAAAATTGTTTATGATAGCAAAATAGATAATACACTTAGTAGACATTTCAAGATATCAAGATAAGATATTCAGTTATCTGTTCTTAATGTCATCATCAGATCTTCAAGTCATTTCACAGGACATTGTGTTTTAACATTGTGTTTTACTATTGGATGGTATTGTTTAATTCCAGAATCAAATTGTCTGCGTGTTTGTTTAGACTGTTCTCTGCCTAGCCATCCTGCTGCTCGTGGTCTCAAACCTCACCGCTGTCTGCATATCTGCAACTACTGGCCTAAGACTGTGTCATCCTCGCTGACCGCTGCTACCCAGCTCCCCTGATGTGTTTCACCAGCCAAGTTATTGACTTTTGTGTTTACAAGTTCTGTGTCTGCCTGACGGTAGACTGCTTTTGTTTCCTTTGTTATTAAACTTCGTTTCTGTACCTGCTTTCGTTCTTGTGTCCTCTGTTTATCCTGACAGTACCCTTGCAGCGCACTCACTGTGTGCTCATACTATGGCCACAATATGAGCTGATCCTATAGTCTAGATTTAGAAATCAGGCTTTTCCCCCTTTGTTGTTAAATTCACAGGACCAGACACCAGTTATTTTGCCCAGAGATCTCTTATTTATTTTACCATATTATTTAAGACATAAGCTGCTGTAAGTGTTTGTTAAAGCAAGAGAAAATGTGATCAAGTATGTTGACTACTTGATATAAATTTTACATGATCATAACAATCCAGGGTTTCTACAGCATAAGATCCTACAGCATTTTAGTCAGAAATGCTGGAGTAGTTAATAATAAAACATAAATAAATAATAAAAACTGTGCACAGTAAGTTTAAAACCCTTTCATCAAGACAAATACAAAACTCAAGAATCAGCGTGTGAATCTCAATGACGGTGACATGCTTCATGCCGCAATTCTCATCAGTGGCTCCCAGAATTCATTATGGAATGAAGCATGTCACCATTATTGAGATCCACCCTCTGATTTTTGAGGTTTGAGTGTGTCTAGCATAATATGGTTAGTGTTTTTTTTTTTTTTAAATTATGCTGATTTTCTTATTTAAATACTGTTGGATGTTGTACTGTAGAAACATTATTATAATCAATTATATGAAAGTAAAAACACACATGAGGGTCTAGAAGAGATCAGCTGATCAGAGCACTATATGTTTTTGTACATATTGTATATATTGTACACTTTTTGCTCACTGTGACCTCACATTTTGATCATATAGAGAGATCACCGTGAAATCAAAGTGTTGACTGGGAGTAGCAATGCACTTATTTAAATGTTTAATTTTATTTTATTTGACTGAATGTATCAATGAACATACAATCACAAAAATAATAATAATAAACATTTTTTAACTAATATTGACAAGCATGATGCAAAAACACATCTGAATTAAAGGCGTTTTTAATTTCCAGCCTTCACGAACAATTTTATATCACTTATAAATGATTAAATACAAAATTAATAGTAGATATTAAGATTAATATGGTTTGGAATTGGCAAAATGTGCCTGGAAATAAAATATGATCAGAAAATCAACGTGCCTAATAATTCTGCACGCACTGTATTGCAGTATTTTGAAAAATATCAGCACTAGTTTCCCATATATGGAAATGTATTATGTAATATATTGCATTTTATTTTGCAGTATATTCCCATATATTTTTGTTACGTAAGGGATAAGCTATCTTTCCATCCTTTGTTGCTAATTTAACTTATGGCCTGTTCACACCGGGATGAATTTCGCGCGCGATATTCGTCGACGTTTAATGCCTCGTGACTAAACAAAGGGCTCCAATGTGAGTGTGCACACCGACGCGAAAAACGCCACGCGTAAAAGCGTCATTTTTTAAAAAACGCCTCGGGTTCATTTTTTTGGTTTGATGCGCCGCGTCAAAAACTATCCGACCAATGAGATTGGCGCTTTTGCTCACGTGTCTGGAGCTTCTGAAGTTACAGTAAAACACAACTTGGGGGCGCTCAAACACAGAACGGTCTTGCCGAGCACACATACGTAACGGCGAAGAAGATATATGCCGAGTAGCGTCTAACACTGCCGGGAAGAAATAAGACGAGAAACATGCAAGGCAAGATGAATGTAGAGCTGCTGATCTCGTTGGTGTCGGAACATAAAGAACTATATGACAAACGCGACAGCGTCTACAAAAATCTTGATAAAAGAGAACTGTTATGGAGTGGTATTAAGCGCCATCTAATGTCAGGGAATGAATTTGCATGTTCACTCGGCTCATCGTCAGCGAAAATCGCTTAGGTGTGAACAAAAAAACGCGTTGAAAAACGCTGACGAATAACGCGCGCCGATATTCGTCCCGGTGTGTACGGGCCTTTATGCTCAAAATTTGAATATCACATAAAACATTTGCAAATAAAAGCACAGTTTCCATCCAATGAGTCGAAGAGAACAAAATAATCACTTCCTGATAAACTGGTGCTAAATATCACTAAGAAAAGTAGGAGAAGCCACTTTAAATAATATATGCATTCATGCTATCTTGCTTTCGGAGACGGATGCCTGCTGTCTGGGAATGCAGTCGTGTAAGACAGTTCTGGGAGGTAATTATACCGAACCACTTTGACGACTGACTTTGCTCAAGCATTTCAGAATGACCATTTCAGATCCTGTGCAACGAGATCGGTCCCCTGGTTAGTCCAGTTCCCTTTCGAGAGGTCTCTCGTATTGCGTAAGGCTTAGATTACGCCATGGGAAAACTCCTTTTCTCGAGATTATTGAAGCCAAATTTTTAAAACGCAGTGCAGCTACACAGCATACACAGATGAGCGACTAGTGCGGTCATTGGCTGTGCTGTGGCAACTGCACGAACCTATGGCGAGGCGGCTCAGACGCCCGAACCAATCAGGCTGCTTGGCGCCCTTGCGCGTCAGAGCCCGCCAGAATGGGCGTGGCTTAAGGCTATATAAGCACTCATTCTGCCAAGGAACTCTTTCAATTTTATCTCCTTCAGCGAACTCTCCACTTCGCTGATCTCTGGATAGAAGCCTTCGCCGCCGTTGACAAGTTTTCAGCAAAGCTACTCACTACAGTTTGCTCGCAGACCCCCGCACTTTCGAGCCGGGGTCGAAACGACAGTGAGAAGAGATGTGGTGCACATCCTTTGCACCGAAGTGTCGAAACTGTTAGAAAAGGGAGCTGTCAAACCAGTTCCTCTTTCACAAAGCGAGTTGGGCTTTTACAGTCGCTAATTCCTCGTTCCGAAAAAGGATGGCAACCTCAGGCCCATCCTATACCTCAGACACCTGAACAAAGTGCTTATGATACGCCCATTCAGGATGCTGACACCCAGACATATCCTTGCGCAAATTCACCCAGGGGATTGTTTTTTTATCAGTGGATCTGAAAGATGCTATTTTCACATCCAAATATCGCCCCATCACTGTCCATTTCTGAGATTCGCCTTCGAGGGTACTTACCAGTACACAGTAATACCGTTCGGCCTATCACTGGCACCTCGTACATTTACGAAGTGCATGGACACAGCACTCTCCCCCCTGAGACAGCGGGGAGTATGAGTGTTAAGCTACCTCGACGATTGGCTGATTTTAGCACAATCGGAGGAACAGCTGATAACTCACAGATCCTGGCCATTTACAATGCCTGGGTCTAAGGATCAATGCTTCCAAGAGCACATTGTCTCACAGCCAGAGAATTTCTTTCCTGGGTACAGTGATAGACTCTATACAAATGAAAGCACACTTTACGTCATAGCGCGCTCACCATTCAATGCCTTGCGGCATCTTTCAGAGCAGGCGCTTGCGCGCCTCTCAAGAGATTTCAGAGGATGTTGGGTCTCATGGCCTCAGCATCATCAGTACTCCAGTTCAGACTACTGCATGTGTCCTCTCCAGCGATGGCTAAAACTCTGAGTACTGGCTCATGCGTGGCAATTTGGCCACTTACAAATCAGAGCGAACCACGGCTGTATCAAAGCCCTGGCTCCCTGGAAAGCAGCCAACTGGAGTCAGTCAGGCATGAATATGGGTGTGGTTTCAAGGAGAAAAGTGATCTCGACAGACGCCACCAACCTAGGTTGGGGGGCCCTTTAGGAGGGCAGGCCCATCTCTGGTCTATGGTCAAGCCCGGAGAAGCGCATACATGTAAATTGTCTAGAGATGAGAGTAGCTGATAGTTGATGCTATCGCACTGGCTTATTAGTCTAAGAACCTTCAGTACACCCTTAGGCGTCAGATCTCATTCCACGAGAGGTATGGCCTCGTCTTGTGCTTGGTCAAGTGGAATACCCATTGAAGATATCTGTGTGGCGGCCGGCTGGGCCTCGCTGTCCAAATGTATGAGGTTTTATAACCTGGAAGTTCCCGCTTTGCAAGCGAGGGTTCTTTCAATACAAAATGTGTAAGCACAAACCCCCTGAGCCTTATAGGGCCCGATACATATCCGGTCCTGGTTAAATTCGAACTACAGTTCTCATATATATATTGTTACGCCTGCCTGTTTACCCCTACTGGCTCTGCTACACAGTGCAGACGTTAGTTGGGCAACAGGTGTATTCAATCCCTAATTAACTCACCATAGGTATAAAGACCTGTGACTTGGAGTGAGAGGTCTCTCACTTCTCTCACACATTATTTCTTTTGTATCTTTCTTTTCCCATTTTAATTTTAGTGCCAGATATTGTTTATTTAGTAACCACACGTGTATGTTTTTTTTCCCCCTAGACGTCGGTTTCTTTTGATTGTTTAATACTTGTTTTGCTTGGTTTGTCAATAAATTGGTTTATTGTTAAAGCATTTGTTGTTTGCCTCTTTTATGTTGCAGTATATGAGCCAGCCGTAACAATATACATTATATATACACAATAAAGGTTTGACCCTCATTAGACCCATTCCTTGTTTTTCCCTATACAGAATCAGAATCAGAATCAGAATCAGAATCAGCCCTTACGATCAAGATGGCGCCGCGGATGGCTGCCTCGGTGTGGAGCTCTCCAGTCATTGTGTTGTTTTTGTTCGTTTGTTCTGCGTTTAGTCATTCTTTTCCTATCAGTTTCACCAAAGACGAACTTCTGGACATTAGGAAACACACACCAGACAAGTTTTTTACAGATTTTGATTACTCAGACGTTTTACTGGACATTCTCGTTGGAGGCGCAGCGGTGTTGTTAAAACGCGCGGTCAGACGCAAACGCGGGAAGCGCGCCGGCGCGCTGGTTAAACTCCGCGAGCGCGGCCTCCGCACTGCACTACCCAGTATTCATCTTGCGAATCTCCGATCTCTTCCTAACAAAATGGACGAACTTCTTCTCCTCACCCGCACTAACAAGGATTTTTTAAACTCCGCTGCTCTGTGCTTCACTGAAACCTGGCTGAGTGAAGCCATACCGGACAACGCACTACATCTGCCGGGCTTCCAGCTGTTCCGAGCGGATCGCATCGCGGAACTAACGGGGAAAACGAGAGGTGGTGGATTGTGTTTCTACATTAACGAAAGTTGGTGTTCAGATGTAACAACACTGAAGAAGATGTGCTCTCCTAATTTAGAGGCGCATTTCATAAACTGTAAACCTTTCTACTCGCCGCGGGAGTTTTCCTCATTCATTCTCGCGAATGTTTACATTCCTCCAGACGCGTGTGTGAGCGCGGCGCTACAACAGCTGGCTGAACATATAGCTGAAATGGAACAAAGGTACCCAGACTCTCTTTTAATCATTCTTGGGGATTTTAACAAAGCAAATCTCTCCCGTGAACTGCCAAAATACAGACAGCATGTTACATGTCCTACCAGAGACAGTAATATATTGGACCACTGTTACACCACGATAAAGAATGCGTATCACTCCGTCCCACGGGCAGCTTTGGGGCTCTCTGATCACTGTTTGGTTCATCTTATACCGACCTACAGGCAGAAACTGAAATCAGCTAAACCTGTATTAAGGACTGTAAAAAGATGGACCAACGAAGCAGAGCAGGATCTACAGGCCTGCTTCGATTGCACTGATTGGACTGTTTTTGAAGCTGCAGCCACCGATCTGGATGAGCTCACAGATACTGTAACATCATATATCAGTTTCTGTGAGGATACATGCATTCCTACCAGGACATTCTTATCATTCACTAATGATAAACCATGGTTTACTGGGAAACTCAAACAGCTTCGTCATGCCAAAGAGGATGCTTACAGAAGTGGGGATAAAATCTTGTATAACCAGGCCAGAAACAAACTGACAAAGGAGATCAGAGTTGCTAAAAGAAGCTACTCTGAAAAGCTGAAAAAACAGTTTTCAGCCAACGACCCGGCATCAGTCTGGAGAGGCCTGAGGAACATCACCAACTACAAGTCACCATCCCCCCCATCTGTGGAAAATCAACAACTGGCTGACACTCTCAATGCATTCTATTGCAGGTTTGAGAAGCCCAGACTCACACCTCACACCCGCCCTGATGTGCACTTCACACATCCACCATCACCTCCTGCAACCCCTCTCCTCCCCCCTTCTGCCATCCAACCTGAGCTTAAGGTCTGTGTAGAGGACGTGAGCAGAGTCTTCAAAAAACAGAAGACTAGGAAAGCTTCAGGCCCAGACGGCATCTCATCTGCTTGTCTAAAAGCCTGTGCTGACCAACTGGCCCCAGTCTTCACGCAGATCTTCAACAGATCATTGGAGCAGTGTGAAGTTCCCTGCTGCTTCAAACGCTCCACTATCATTCCGGTTCCCAAAAAAACAAAAATCACTGGACTTAATGACTACAGACCTGTCGCTCTCACGTCTGTGGTCATGAAGTCGTTTGAAAGACTGGTGTTGGCCTATCTGAAGGACATCACCGGACCCCTGATGGATCCCCTTCAGTTTGCTTACAGAGCAAACAGGTCTGTGGATGATGCAGTCAACATGGGACTGCACTATATCCTGCAACATCTTGACAGACCTGGGACTTATGCACGGATCTTGTTTGTGGACTTCAGTTCGGCCTTCAATACCATCATCCCTGATCTTCTCACAGCCAAACTGACTCAGCTCTCCATGCCATCCACAATCTGTCAGTGGATCTCCAGCTTCCTGACGGACCGGCAGCAGCTAGTGAGACTGGGGAAACTCACATCCAGGACCCTCACCATCAGCACTGGCGCCCCCCAAGGGTGCGTTCTCTCCCCACTGCTCTTCTCCCTGTACACTAATGACTGCACTTCTAAAGACCCCTCTGTCAAGCTCCTGAAATTTGCAGACGACACCACTGTCATCGGTCTCATCCAAAATGGTGACGAGTCTGCTTACAGACTGGGGGTTGAACAGCTGGCTGTCTGGTGCAGTTATAACAACCTTGAGCTGAACACACTCAAAACAGTGGAGATGATCGTGGACTTCAGGAGAAACACCCCAGCACTCCCCCCTCTCACCATCATGAACAGCACTGTGGAAGCAGTGGAGTCATTCAGGTTCCTGTGCTCTACCATCTCCCAGGACCTGAAGTGGGCAAATCACATTGACTCCATTGTGAAAAAGGCCCAGCAGAGACTGTACTTCCTTCGCCAGCTGAAGAAGTTCAATCTGCCACAGGAGCTGCTGATCCAGTTCTACTCAGCCGTCATTGAGTCTGTTTTAAGCACTTCCATCACTGTCTGGTTTGGTTCAGCTACCAAATCGGACATCAGGAGACTACAACGGACAGTCCGGACTGCAGAGAGGATTATTGGTGCCCCCCTGCCAACCCTCCAGGACCTGTACTCTTCCAGAGTGAGGAAGAGAGCAGGTAAAATCATCACAGACTCCACTCACCCTGGACATCCCGTTTGAACTGTTACCGTCAGGACGGCGACACAGATCACTGGCCACAAGAACTTCCAGGCACAGGAACAGTTTCTTTCCACAGGCCATTTCCCTTCTGAACACTTAACATGCCCCCCAAAGCATATGCCTGTAAGTGCAATACTCCCACTGTCTAGTGCAATAAACTCAGGTGATATTTATATCTATATTATTCATACTACTCAAAATACTGTAAATATGTTTATAATCTGTAACATGCGCTAGACTCCCACTGTCTAGTGTAATATTCTCTAATTCAGGTGATATTTATATTATTCATACTACTCAAAATACTGTGAATATGTTCATAATCTGTAAATGTTTATTCAGACTAAACCCAACTGTGACCCTACTTTTTTACTTTTATACTATTTTTATTTATTTTTTATATATTTTCATTCTTAGAATTTGTATTACTATGTTCTTGCTGTATTTGTATTTGTATATGTGCACTGGAAGCTTCAGTACCAAGAAAAATTCCTTGTGGGTGCAAGCACACTTGGCAATAAAGCTCTTTCTGATTCTGATTCTGATTCTGATTCTGATTGTAAGGGCCAAGAGAGAAATAATAGCTAAGATAATCAGCAAGGAAGTTCACATTTATAAAACTCTAATAAGATTTTCAATGTAGCCAACTATGCCACCTCGGGGCTTTCACCCAAGTAATACTCAGACAACACAGGTTCTTTCTTCCCAAAGAGGACTGAGAAGGTTCTGACAATTAAAGGGATAGTTCACCCAAAAATGAAAATTCTGTCATCATTTACTCTCCCTCAAGTTGTTCCAAACCTGTAAGACTTTCTGTCTTCTGCTGAACACAAAAGAAGATATTTTGAAGCAAGACGGTAACCAAACGACTGATGGACCCCATTGAAAAAAAAATACTATGGATGTCAATGGGGACCAGCAACTGTTTAATTACCAACCTTCTTGAAAATATCTTCTTTTGTGTTTAGCAGAAGAAAGGAAATCATACAGGTTTGGAACAACTTGAGGGAGAGTAAATGATGACAGTATTTTAATTTTTGGGTGAACTATACCTTTAAAAAGCAATTTACTATTACATAAAATCTTTCCGCTTTGAAAAAAAACACCACATTCACTAGTAAATAACTTCCAGGCATGTACCTCTTAATTACCCACAGATGTTAATACAAAAAGAAGGTATTTTAAATAAATAAAACAAATATTAACAAAAAGAAAATAGATAAAGACTGGGGGTTAATCAAAAGCCCCTTTCACACAGCGATTTGAACCCGGGAAATTGCCGGCAAATTGACAGAGTGCCTTCTGTGTAAACGCAAACACGACCCATGATTTATGCCGGGATCGATGCCGGGTTGGGGACCTAGTAACATTGCCGTGTTCAGTCCCGGAACGCGCACTGTGTGAACAAAAGCCGTAACAATGCCGTGTCATAGTGATGACGCTGAAGCCGGGATCGTTCTCCAGCTGTGAAACGGTACGTAATGCGAAAGTTTATGATGCACAAATGCACAAGCATGGTTTCTAGAGAGAAAAATCGCAGCTCATAAGCAAACTTCAGACGCTGCTGAGACATTAAAGTCACATCGATGTCACATGTCTTTACAGGATTTTTTTACGGGTTGTGTGTGAACGCACTCTCTGATTCCGGAAAATCACTGGCAGTGTGAATGAACCAAAATCAAACGAACCCGGGTCAAATCCCGTGTCACTTTATCCGTGTATTTTCCGGAATCTCTGTGTGAAAGGGGCTTAAGACACTAACAGGAAAAAGAATCCCTGACCCACCTCATAAGTAATCACTCACTACACCCACACGCTAGTGTCCCACACTACAAAGGCAATGAAACAAATCCACACTGTGTGTTAAGCCCACCGGCAACTATAGTTGCCGCAGTGCATAGTTGTCATTTTCCCTTTTGTATTTTTCTAGATGTTGTCCATGTTTTATTTCTCAATGACATGCAATCAAACGACCAAATAAAGGATTTCAAGAAAAAAAAAAAAAGAAAAAGGTATTCACTTCCTCCCTGTCACATGAATCTGTCAACTTCCTACCCCTACTTCCAGGAAGCATGGCGAAGGCAAACCCTCCCAAAGAAAGGTCATTTTCATGTTACTAATAAGTATTTTTTATTGACATATATATATCTACATAATCATGAAGGTCTCTAGAATCATCCAAACAAAACAAATCTTACAAGAGATCTATTGTTTGTTGTATACTTGTTAAATGCCTTGTAAGTACATATATCATGGGAAAATGGGGTATACTGTGTATCACGGACACACACGGGAAACAGGAAGATCCAGTAGCAGTATGTTTATTAAAGTGTTATCCAATATCGTAGTATCCAGGCAGGGGTCAAAATCCTAATAAACAGGTATTGCAATGCAACTTTAACCCTTGTGCACTGTTCGTTTTCAGTTTACAGTCAGGCTGTTTTGGGTCCTGAGAGACCCCAGGCAACAAAATGTAATTTTGTAACAATATATATATTTTAAACAAATGTAATTTTACTCAGTTTATTAATGTTTTTACTCCACATTTGGACATTTTTACTCCACAAAATGTTCAAAAAAAGAAAAGAAAAATTCTCCAAATTTTTTAAAAAATAAATAAAAAAAAATTAGAAAAAAATTGCCTTAAATACCCCCAGTTCTAACTTTCATTCATGGGGATAACATGGATAATTTGACATAGTTTAGTGTAAGATTTTTGCCCAAATTTTGGAAACTGCAGTTTAAAAAAGTAAAAAAAAAACAAAAAAAAAAACAGTAGATGGCTGCAGAGCTCTAAAAGTACTAAAAGTTTCAGACTAAAAGACATCTTTTCACAAGTTTTTCCAGTTAGATTCATATCTACATATAATGAAATCACAATTATAACAATAAAAGTTACTTTTTGTCAAAGTTTAGCAGTTTTTGTACTGAAATAAAATCAGTTTTTCAATAATGTTACATTATGATTAGAATCAAACCTGATCAGGATGTTACAAAGAGAAAAGTTGAAGTTTTTAGAGTTTATCATTTATTTCAAACATCTGTTTTTCATATAATTCTACAAATTTAAAGTGTGCCACTTCATTTCTGTGTGTTCTGTGTTGTTTCTGATTTTGAGGATGAATTTTGTCCATTGATCAAATCCATTTGATTCTAATCATAATATAACATTATTATTATGACCGCCGCTAGCGAAAGCGGTCATATAGGCATTGTCAAAGTTTTTTTTTTTTTTTTTTTTTCGTCACCTTACTGAATTTTTCGTCAACGATACCAGGGACACCGAAACACCGGGGAACATGAAATTTGGTGAGCATGTAGCCCCACTAGACTTCTAAGGAAAAATTTCGTTTGGTCCCCGGGGGCCACTCCCCCCCCGCGCTGGGCCCCCCCCAAACCCAAAAAAATGCAGTTTTTCCTAAATAACTACCTGAACCGTGGCACCGAGGATGAAGAAATTTTTATGGTATGTTGGTCTACTAGACTTTTACAGAAAAATTTCGTTTGGTCCCCGGGGGCCACTTCCCCCCCCCGCGCTGGGGCCCCCGTAAATTTTTCGTCAACGATACCAGGGACACCGAAGCACCGGGGAACATGAAATTTGGTGGGCATGTAGCCCCACTAGACTTCTAAGGAAAAATTTCGTTTGGTCCCCGGGGGCCACTCCCCCCCCCCCCGCGCTGGGCCCCCCCAAACCCCAAAAAATGCAGTTTTTCCTAAATAACTACCTGAACCGTGGCACCGAGGATGAAGAAATTTTTATGGTATGTTGGTCTACTAGACTTTTACGGAAAAATTTCATTTGGTCCCCGGGGGCCACTTCCCCCCCCGCGCTGGGGCCCCGTAAATTTTTCGTCAACGATACCAGGGACACCGAAGCACCGGGGAACATGAAATTTGGTGGGCATGTAGCCCCACTAGACTTCTAAGGAAAAATTTCGTTTGGTCCCCGGGGGCCACTCCCCCCCCCCCCGCGCTGGGCCCCCCCAAACCCAAAACAATGCAGTTTTTCCTAAATAACTACCTGAACCGTGGCACCGAGGATGAAGAAATTTTTATGGTATGTTGGTCTACTAGACTTTTACAGAAAAATTTCGTTTGGTCCCCGGGGGCCACTTCCCCCCCCCCCCCCCGCGCTGGGGCCCCCGTAAATTTTTCGTCAACGATACCAGGGACACCGAAGCACCGGGGAACATGAAATTTGGTGGGCATGTAGCCCCACTAGACTTCTAAGGAAAAATTTAGTTTGGTCCCCGGGGGCCACTCCCCCCCCCCGCGCTGGGCCCCCCCAAACCCCAAAAAATGCAGTTTTTCCTAAATAACTACCTGAACCGTGGCACCGAGGATGAAGAAATTTTTATGGTATGTTGGTCTACTAGACTTTTACGGAAAAATTTCATTTGGTCCCCGGGGGCCACTTCCCCCCCCGCGCTGGGGCCCCCGTAAATTTTTCGTCAACGATACCAGGGACACCGAAGCACCGGGGAACATGAAATTTGGTGGGCATGTAGCCCCACTAGACTTCTAAGGAAAAATTTCGTTTGGTCCCCGGGGGCCACTCCCCCCCCCGCGCTGGGCCCCCCCAAACCCAAAAAAATGCAGTTTTTCCTAAATAACTACCTGAACCGTGGCACCGAGGATGAAGAAATTTTTATGGTATGTTGGTCTACTAGACTTTTACGGAAAAATTTCGTTTGGTCCCCGGGGGCCACTTCCCCCCCCGCGCTGGGGCCCCCGTAAATTTTTCGTCAACGATACCAGGGACACCGAAGCACCGGGGAACATGAAATTTGGTGGGCATTTAGCCCCACTAGACTTCTAAGGAAAAATTTCGTTTGGTCCCCGGGGACCACTCCCCCCCCGGGCTGGGCCCCCCAAACCCAGAAAAATGCAGTTTTTCCTAAATAACTACCTGAACCGTGGCACCGAGGATGAAGAAATTTTTATGGTATGTTGGTCTACTAGACTTTTAGGGAAAAATTTCGTTTGGTCCCCGGGGGCCACTCCCCCCCCCCCCCCCGCGCTGGGGCCCCCGTAAATTTTTTGTCAACGATACCAGGGACACTGAAGCACCGGGGAACATGAAATTTGGTGGGCATGTAGCCCCACTAGACTTCTAAGGAAAAATTTCGTTTGGTCCCCGGGGGCCACTCCCCCCCCGCGCTGGGCCCCCCCAAACCCAAAAAGATGCAGTTTTTCCTAAATAACTACCTGAACCGTGGCACTGAGGATGAAGAAATTTTTATGGTATGTTGGTCTACTAGACTTTTACGGAAAAATTTCGTTTGGTCCCCGGGGGCCACTTCCCCCCCTGAGCTGGGGCCCCCGTAAATTTTTCGTCAACGATACCAGGGACACCGAAGCACCGGGGAACATGAAATTTTTTGGGCATGTAGCCCCACTAGACTTCTACGGAAAAATTTCGTTTGGTCCCCGGGGGCCACTCCCCCCCCCGCGCTGGGCCCCCCCAAACCCAAAAAAATGCAGTTTTTCCTAAATAACTACCTGAACCGTGGCAACGAGGATGAAGAAATTTTTATGGTATGTTGCTCTTAAGGGCCCACATCAACCTAGCCCATAATCACTCATTTGTGATTTGCGCCCCTCCCATAAAAAATGAAAATGCAATATTATTCTGCTTTAATCGCCCCTATCTTCAGTGGAGATGTTCAGAACTGCACCATATTTCATGTGTATGATTAACTTGACATCCTCTGGGGGTATCCTCTGCTAAGTTTTGTAGAATTTCATCCATGGGGGGGTATAAAATAAATTCATTTATGTGCACATTTAGTGACTGTACACTCATCGGCCTGTAGATGGTGCTGTTGAGCGAAGGGTTGCTGGTTTAGGATGATACTGTCACACACACACATGCAGGAATACAAAGAAACGCAAGCATGCACACACACTGACATCCACACGCACAGACACACACCCATACACACACATACAAATCCACATGCACAGACACACACACACAAACACACACGTGCACACATGTACGCACACATACATACACGCACAGACACACACACACAGACACACACATACACAAACACACACACACATACACACACACACACACACACACACACACACACAGACAGACATGCACATACTATTACTTTTTTTAGGTATATACATAAACACGCAATACAGCCAAATTACTCCACGTCATTTATTTTTGTGGAAAGCCAGTGCAGGCCTGAGCGGCGGTCATATTTTGTACCGCGATGCGGTACATCTAGTTGTTATTATTATTATTATTTTTTTTTTTTTCAGCACAAAAAGTGCCTAAACTTTGACAAAAAGTAACTTGTATTATTATAATAGTGATTTCATAATATGTAGATATGAATACAACTGGAAAAACTTGTGAAAAGATGTCTTTCAGTTAGTCAAAAAGAAAATAACAAATAGTTGTGCTCTGCAGCCATCTACTGGTTAAAGTGATAATTTGTTACTTTTAAAACAGCATTTTCCAAAAGATGGGCAAAAATCTTACACTAAACCATGTCAAATTATCCATGTTATCCCCATGAATGAAAGTTAGAAATGTGGGTCAAAAAGACCCTGAACAGCGCACAATGGTTAAGGCAAATGGACTTGTTGTTTGTTGTGTTTTCATATTCAAGAGATTATAGGCTAGATGCAGTTTTTTTGGGGTTTGCATCAAATGTTCTTCAACTTTTATACATAATAAATTTGTTTATGAATAAAGATTGGTCTGTTGAAAGCAGTTATTTTGAGATAAATGCCACATGTTCTCCTCCTATTCATATTTTACATTGAGGGGGTGCATACAACATATTTGCCCACCGGCAACTATAGTTGCCGCACATTCAATTATGATTTTCAGGAAAGAAAAAAAAAAAAACCTGGGGAAAATAAATGCAGAACATGTTCACATAGGACACTATTAACACGATTATATGCATGAAACCATTCAGAAAAATATAGCAAAAATGGCCGTTTTCATGTAAGTGCCATATAATTTCCTGTATATGCACATAAATGTGAAATATATGTAAGACACATATATGTATACATGCATATATGTACTTATTTCTATAGTACATACTTTCACTTATATTAGGGATACAAATCTTATATCTGTATGCCTTGTAATTAAATGCCTATAGACCCTTTTACAGTTGGTAAACATGGTGACGTATTTGTGTGGGTGGGGCTTAGCTGGAGGCAGAACGATCTCTCTGGCCGCTTCACTAACGTTAGTTTGCCAGTTTTGTTAGCTTGTTTTTTATATTTATATATTTAATCAATAAATGTAATGATAAATATTAATAGATGAATATAAATAAGATTGCACGTGCTTAATATATTATATATTATATCTGAAGACGTCTAAAATTTGTATCTCATTATCCCTGAAGACAGTGTGGAAAAAGTATTCCATTGCAGATTAATAAGTTTGTGTTAAGAGAAAAATAACTGGTGCAGTGTGCTGAAGGTTAGAAAGATTGAGTGACCAAGTTTCAAAAGTCAAAAATACTTTACAGAAGTTGATGAGAGTAAAAAATAAGAGGAATTCCTTGATGTTTGTTGAGAAGCATACTAGATTATTGTGAACACAGCATGCAAATATAGAAGAAAGATTGAAGCCTGATTTTATTATAGGGAAAATTATTTAATTGAATTATTCTCAGATCATCAGAGTTATATTATTGCTGATATATAAAAACAGAATTAGCTTGCTTTTTCTTGCAATGAAGAACTGCTTATTAATAGAATGAGGGAAATGCTATGGTCAGCCAGTGAGATTTTTATATAAAAGAAATAGTGAAAAGATGCAGGTTAAAAAGTGGAATGTAGATAAAGAGCTAATAGCTAATATGTAAAAGTTCAATTTGACTCATGCAGATCTGAGTGTTCATCTTTCAGTGTCCTGTGGAAGCAACAAGAGGGCAAAGGGCAAAGACATGAATGCAGAGACACGAATGCAGAGAGAAGAAGAGAATGGGTGAGGGGTTCTCAGCTCCCCTCCTGAAGTTGACCACTCAAAAAGACCCAAAAAGACTGAGTTAATGGAAAGACTGGAAAAGGTGAATCTTTCACTTGAGACTTTTCCTAAAGACAAAGACAAATCCTGAGATGCAAAACTGTTACAGGATTGATCAAAATCCCAAACTGAGAAGAGACAAAGAAGCAGCAGAGCCTATATTCTCCACTCTGCAATGGCCTTTGAGTGACAGCAAGGCTGAAAAACATGTCAACAGACACTAATCTAAAAACAGAAGAAACTGACCCTT
This sequence comes from Scardinius erythrophthalmus, assembly GCF_964197995.2. Taxonomy (NCBI): domain Eukaryota; kingdom Metazoa; phylum Chordata; class Actinopteri; order Cypriniformes; family Leuciscidae; genus Scardinius; species Scardinius erythrophthalmus. Next base: position 35,435,485 of record NC_138227.1, on the reverse strand, counting down.
ACGACACCACAGGTGTGACAAACCTAATGAACACTCTAGAGACTGCGTCAAATTTGGTTAAATAATATATTAACATTATTCATTCTGATTATTCACTGGTCTCATGGCAATTCTTTATATTCTCTGCTAAACTAACCCTCTCTGCTTTTTCAATAGGTACAAGTCCAGCTCTATAAGAAAAGAAAATACAAAGAAGTGGGTGCTCAACTCACAAAATAGTTAAAACTGAGGCTGGATTTGGTATAGTGAGGGCTATTAAATTAGACTATTGGGCTAAAGGCATGATAGAATTATTCTCTGGCAAAGAAAAGATAGACACAAAATGTCAGAGAATGATTATTTTTGTTTGCAAAACAATGATACTGGTCACTCCATCTTGTTTTAATATTTTTTTATAGAGATAAATTGGAGAAGGATAAATATAATTCCAAAAGTCCAAAAATTATGAAATTAAAAAATGCTGTCAAAACTGGGATAATGAGATGGAAATGTTATTGGCCATGGATCCAAGATTAGGCAGAGATCTCCAATTTTATTCTTAAAGAAGCTCATGAGCAAAAAAAACAAAAAGAATATGAAAAAGTAGACCAAACAAATGACAAAATGCATTTGAGAAATTACAATTGGCTGTCTTACTCTCAACTGCACCATACTAAGGCCTATTATTCTGAAATATTTAATCTATTAGAGTTTGGGAAAAAACAAGAAAAAAGGGATTATAACAACAGTAGTAAACTAAGCATTAAGATAACTGACACTTCTGAATAGTGTTTGAATAGCTGTTGTGGTGTTCCACAGCTAAATTTGTAAGTTCCGCATTTAGCCTAGAGCACAACCTGCGGAAGAAGAATGTGTGATGGCCGATGAGTGACTGATTATGAATGAATGAGTGTACACTAAGGCAAATCAATTATTTTGCCTACAGCTTTATCTAAATTTCATATGTGGGCCCACAGGGCATATTCTGCCCAATAAAATAATGACCATGGATGGATTTGGTTAATTTCCTGGTCGAAACTGTAGTAACAATAGAAAAAGAAAATGAAAAAAAATTGCAAAAGAAAACAAAACAGTACTACAGTTTGCGCAGCGCCTAACACATCTGACTTTCCTTTCAGAATATCATGATGGAGCATAACACATCTGACTTTTTTTTCAGAATATCATGAAGGAACTGACGTTTTGTCAAACGACTGAAATATTGTCTTGTAACTTTTGTCTTTTAGCAAAGTGGGTTGAGTGTTGTCCAAGTCTGATAACTAGTATGCTGATAGTGGGACTCAAAACAATAAGATAACTGAGCTGAATTGACTAACTGTAAAAAATAATATATGGGTAAAGCCCTACTGCTAATGAGCAGAAAACACACAAAAGAGGCCAGAACACCACTCAGCCCACATAATCATTTTACAGATGACACCAAGAAGGACAATGGGCCAGATGAGCAGATGATTTAAATTGTTGTTGTCACTAACTGAACTAACAGAAATAATGAAGGTTTCATTCACAGATGAGAACAGTTCAGTTCTAGGAAGGTTTCTGAGACGATTCAAACAAAAAGAACCAGTGACTGTGCCTTGTCATCTCAGAAGAAGCTTGAACATTGATCAGCAAACTGACATTTGAGTCCATGGTTCTCAACTTAAAATACACCAAACGACTCCAGGAAACCCCCACAACAGGGAGTGAGGTTTCAAGGACATGCTGGCAATGACCTTCCCTTGCCAATGAGAGAAAAGGAAAAAGCCAATTACAACTCACAATGATCAACATGAATGGAAAAAGAAGAACTTTAACCCTTGTGCATCAATTTAAAAAAGTTACTCATAGGTCCAAAGAGGACAAAAATGTCCATGTCAAAAAACGGTCATAAAAAGTTGAAGCTTGGGAGCACAGACTTAACTTTGGTATCATTTTAAAGAATACCCTTGGCAGATTATTGCTGAAGTTAATTTTTTTTTATAAGTAAATCCATAGGTTTAAGTTTATGAAAATTATTTATGAATATTATTTTATATAAAATATATATTTTATGAAACAAGTTGAACTCTAAAACGGCTAGAAAATCAAAGCCATAAATCTAAATAAGTTGTGTTCCAAATTTGAGGTTGATATCTCAAAAAATGAGCTTTCAGTAAGATTTTGTTTGGGCGCAGTACCAAACTTTCCCCATTGGATCCCAGCAAAACTCCTCTGGTCACACAGTGATTGGCATTGTCATTTGCAGTTGAGTTTTTCTCTATCAATACTACAAACACACAAACACATTTTTTTTTATATAACACACATACCAACCACACTCTGACATCCATACCAACACACCCACACAATTATCATTGCATAATTTATCCAGTTGGCTCTATAATAGCTCAAAATTCATGCAGTTAACAGTAACAAAAAACAAAAACTTACTCATAGGTCCAAAAGGGACAAAAATGTCCAAGTCAAAAAACTCTCATAAAAATGTTATGCTTGGGAGCAAAAACGTCTCAGGTTACGTATGTAACCCTGGTTCCCTGAGAGGGAACGAGACGCTGCGTCGAGACGCGGTGGGAACGCCCTGCGTGATTGCGTCGTGAAGCACGTGTATAATCAGTCCAATGGAAAGACGAGATGTCATAGTGACGTCACCGACCAGGAAACTATAAGGCAGCCCCGCTGACACAGATCGCGTTAGCTTCTGAAAAAGCCTGAAGCAAGTCGGTCAGGGCACGCAGGAAGTATGGCAAGGCGACGCAGCGTCTCGTTCCCTCTCAGGGAACCAGGGTTACATACGTAACCTGAGACGTTCCCTTTCAAGGGAACTCGAGCTGCGTCGAGACGCGGTGGGAACCCCATACCCACTATGCCATAATGACGATGTGCCTGTTCTGTATGAAGTACCAAGCGCATACTAAGAAGCAAGCAATTTGACCCCAGGAGTGGAGAGGTCCAAGTCATAAAATCTCACAAATGTATGCGGAGAAGACCATCCTGCCGCATTACAAATGTCATGAAGGGAAACTCCCGAAATTAAAGCCGTAGAGGCAGCCATACTCCTCGTAGAATGGGCCCGAACAGTCAAGGGTGAAGGCTGTCCGGCCGCTTCATATGCAAGTGAGATCGCCTCAACTATCCACTTGCTCATTATCTGTTTAGATGCAGGGCACCCTCTTTTAGGTGCACCAAAGCAGACAAATAATTGTTCCGATTTACGCCACAGGGCAGCTCTGTGGACGTAAGCATCCAACGCCCGCACAGGGCACAACAGATTAAGGTTTTCCTGGTCTGGGGTATTAAATGGTGGAGGATAAAAGGCCTGCAGCACTATTGGGCCCCCAACATTAGTAGGGACCTTAGGTATGTAACCTAGTCTAGGGTGAAGAAATGCCTTCACCATACCAGGTGCAAATTCCAGACATGATGGAGCCACCGACAAAGCTTGTAAATCTCCAATTCTCTTGATAGACGAAATAGCAAGAAGAAATAAAGTTTTTAGAGTGAGGAACTTTTCTGAAACCTCTTCAATGGGTTCGAAGGGAGCCAAGGCCAGACCCTCAAGTACAATGGCCAAATCCCATGCCGGTGCTCTAGAGTGCAATGCAGGTCTCAACCTCAAAGTGCCACGGAGAAAACGAATAATTAGAGGATCTCTCCCAACTGAAGTGCCCGCCAGAGGGGTGTGATAAGCAGATATAGCAGCAACATACACCTTTAAGGTGGAAGGAGATAATCCAGCAGAGAAACGGTCTTGTAGAAATTCGAGAACTGTACCAACAGGGCAGTTTACAGGATTCAAATTACGATTTCCACACCAGGTAGAAAATAATTTCCATTTCAAAGCATAAAGTTTCCTCGTGGAGGGAGCTCTGGATTGAAGGATGGTCTCAACGACCTCAGTCGAGAGACCGGATTCTATGAGCTGGGCCCCCTCAGAGGCCAAGCCCACAACTTCCATAACTCTGGGTGAGGGTGAAATATCGTGCCCCTTGCTTGGGACAGCAAGTCCCTCCTGACGGGAATCTCCATCGGAGAGCCGTCCCCCGGGAGCATCGATACGGGGGGAAAACTGTACAGGTGTAGCCTCGGCCACACCTGCACCATTGCATCCAGTCCGAGAGGAGCTGGATGTGTGAGAGAGAACCAAAGCGGACAATGGGTTGAATCTGATGATGCGAAAAGGTCTACTCGAGCTCGACCATATTTCTTCCATAGGAGCTCCACCACCTCGGGGTGAAGCCTCCACTCCCCGGGCCTCAGCCCCTGCCTTGACAGGATATCTGCTCCTACATTCAGATGCCCTGGAATATATACTGCCCTCAGTGCCAGTAATTTCCCCTGGGCCCATAGGAGGATCTGATGAGCCAGATTGCATAGTAGTCGAGACCTCAGACCCCCCTGATGGTTGATGTACGAAACCACCGATGTGTTGTCTGTGCGGACCAACACGTGATGGCCTCTCAGGTCTGGCAGGAAGTATTTGAGAGCATGAAATACGGCCATCATTTCTAAACGATTTATGTGCCAAGACAGTTGATGGTCCTGCCAAAGACCTGACACCGAGCGACCGCTCATGACTGCGCCCCACCCCGTGAGGGAAGCGTCTGTCGAAAGCGTTACGCGTCGACAAGAAGCCCCCAACACTGGGCCCTGGGCGAGGAACCAAGGTTTCTTCCACATGACCAAAGCACGAAGGCAACGCCGCGTGACCTTGATCATGCGAAACGGATTTCCCCTCGGAGAAAACCCCTTGGTCCTGAGCCACCACTGCAGAGGTCTCATGTACAGAAGGCCAAAAGTAATTACGTTGGACGCCGCTGCCATAAGCCCCAACAGTTTCTGAAACTGTTTTACAGTGAGTGACTGGCCTAGTTTTATTCCTCTTACGGCTGTGAGAATCGCTGATATACGTGCAGGAGACAGACGTGCCTGCATTGTTGTTGAATCCCAAATTACGCCTAGAAAAGTGGTCCTCTGAGCTGGGAGGAGCACACTCTTTTTGGCGTTGAGCCGCAACCCCAACTTCTCTATATGAGACAGAACGACACCTCGATGCCGAACTGCCATCTGCTCTGACTGAGCTAGAATCAACCAATCGTCTATATAGTTTAATATGTGAATGCCCTGGAGTCTTAGAGGAGCCAAAGCTGCATCCACACATTTTGTAAAGGTGCGGGGTGATAGACCTAGGCCGAAGGGAAGAACCCGATACTGGTATGCTTCGCCCCCGAAAGCAAACCTCAGGAACTTCCTGTGATGAGGATGAATAGATACATGGAAGTATGCGTCCTTCAAGTCTATTGTGACAAACCAGTCCTCGGACTGAATCTGAGATACAATCTGTTTGAGTGTAAGCATCTTGAACTTGAGTTTCTGAACTCTGCGGTTAACTGCCGCAGATCTAGAATAGGACGCAACCCCCCATCCTTCTTTGGAACAATGAAATAACGGCTGTAAAACCCTGACTCTCTGCTGGGAGGAGAAACCCTTTCTATAGCTCCTTTTCGAAGAAGCGTCAGTACTTCCTGCTCCATAACCAGAGCCTGCTCGGAGTCCACCACTGTGGGCAGAACTCCTTGAAATCTGGGCGGACGAGAACCGAACTGAATTCTGTAACCCTTTTCCACTATATGCAGGACCCATTGAGAAATATTTGGTAGAAGTTTCCACGCTACCAGAAATTCTGCTAAGGGAACCAGTCTCTCGAGACTGGTCTCTGGATTTAGTTGAACAGACATTTCGGTGCCCTGAAGCGGCGAACCGGCAGGGAACAACCGAACTGACCGTTTTACGACCCTCCTCGGAGGATCGTACGGGGACGCTGACACATCGGTGCCCCGAAACGGCGAACCGGCAGGGAACAACCGATGTGGCAGCGCTGCGACTCTCCTCAGAGAGCCGCCCCCCAGCGGGCGCAGAGGAGGAACGATCCCTCGAAACCGTCCCTCCCCTGAGGGGACCACCCTCAACATTTTGACACCACTGGCGTCAGGACTTCTTCTTGTCCCAAGCCTTCCTAGAGAGGACAGTCCTCAGATATTGTCTACCTCTAACTGGCTTAAACTGCGCCCGCCCCCTGGACTCCCCAGACTGAGGAGGAACCCGAGAGGCGACGCTCTGTTTTTGTTGCACTCTGTGCTGTGCGGAGCTCGTAGACGGCCGAGACTGCTCGGATTTAACATTACGCCCAGCAGTCTCTGGGACACTGGATCGGCGAGGAAGAAACCTCTGAAATGCCGCCGCCTGTTTCTTTGACTCAGTGAATCTGTCAACAACACAATTTATAGCATCGCCGAAAAGACTTGAAGGCGAAAGCGGGGCATCCAGAAGAACAGATCTATCTTTATCCTTTATATCAGATAAATTTAACCATAAATGACGCTCCGTGACCACCAGGGCTGCCATAGAACGGCCCACAGATTTTGCCGTCTCCTTGGTGGCCCGGAGAGATAGATCTGTCGCCCGACGCAATTCTCGAATTGCGTCAGCACTAACTTCCTCACAATCATCCATGTCCCTCAGCAGGTCAGCCTGATATGCTTGCAAAATCGACATAGTGTGTAAACATGCTGCTGCCTGACCTGCTGCCGAATATGCTTTACCCACCATCATTGATGTAGCTTTTAATGGCTTGGTGGGTAACGTCGGGGCTTTCAGTGATGACGATGACTCGGGGGAAAGATGGCTCGCAAGCGTCTCTTCCGCCGGAGGCATCGTCAAATAACCATAGTGTGAAATATCTTTAATATTACTATAGTTGTGTGTTTGTGGATTGTGCACTCTGAAAGACGCCGGTTTAATCCATGATCTAGACACCTCAGTGTGAAGATCAGGAAAAAACGGCAGTTCCCGACGAGGAGGTCGTGATTTTGATGGCCAAAAACGTTCATCTAAAAGACTTTTATTAGACACAGTTTCAATATCATCAGATGGCCATTCAATATTTAACTTGGCAACAGCACGAGTTAAAACCTCCATAAGCTCCTCATCCCCAGAAATACGAGCTGGCGAGCACTCATCAATATTTTGCTCAACACTGACGACATCCAGTTCCTCAGAACTGGATAGTCGCAACATTGGTGCTTCAGTCTGGGAAGGAGAAGCCGCAGCGCGGGCTCCTTCCTGGGCTGAAGCACCGGATTCAGCAGGTAAGGGTTGAGAAAGGGCGGAGCCCGTCTCAAGCCCCGCTACTAAATCCATATGCGAACCCCAAGATGAAAGCCTCCGCTGTGCCTCGGCAGCAGCGGGACCCGCACCTCCGGGAACGCGAACCGAACCGTCCTCCTCAAAGAACGCCCGGCGAGAGCGGAGCGTCCGCAAGGACAGCTTTACACAATGTTCACAGTCAGATCCCTCGAAAACTGACTGGGCATGCTCCACTCCCAAACAAAAAACACAAAGCAGATGTGTGTCCCCACCCGTGATGTAACGAGGGCAGGGAACAACACAACGCCTGTATTCTTGCTTATTCGCCATAATAGATATATACATATTGAGCTTGACAGACAACAATAAATATGACAGGGACAGATATACAGAGAGCGCTTGCTGAAGGCACAGAAGCTAACGCGATCTGTGTCAGCGGGGCTGCCTTATAGTTTCCTGGTCGGTGACGTCACTATGACATCTCGTCTTTCCATTGGACTGATTATACACGTGCTTCACGACGCAATCACGCAGGGCGTTCCCACCGCGTCTCGACGCAGCTCGAGTTCCCTTGAAAGGGAACTTAAGTTTGGTCTTATTTTAAAGAAGACCCTTTGCAGATTGTTGTTGAAGTGAAAAAAGTGAAAAACGTGCAACCAAATGTTTTTTATAGAAGTTTAAGTTTATGAAATATATTTATGAACATTAAAATTAATATTTTATATAAAATATATACAAGTATTTTGTATAACTAGTGCAACATTTTTTTTTTAAATGAAATGGGGGTGAAATAGTAAAATTACAATAAAAATAGACACCTGTGCCAAAATTTTATGCAGTAAACATTAAAAAAACCCAAAAACTTACACATAGGTCCAAAAGGGACAAAAATGTCCAAGTCAAAAAACTCTCATAAAAATGTTATGCTTGGGAGCAAATACTTAAGTTTGGTCTCATTTTAAAGATGACCCTTGGCAGATTGTTGTTGAAGTGAAAAAATTTAAAAAAAGTGCAACTAAAAAAATGTTATAGAAGTTTAAGTTTATGAAAAATATTTATGAACATTATAATCAATATTTTATATAAAAAAATATATTTTATAAAACATTTGGAACTCTAAAACTGATATAAATTCAAAGCCATAAATCTAAACAGGTTGTGTTCCGAATTTGAGGATGATATCTCAAAAAATGAGCTTTCAGTAAGATTTTGTTTGGGCGCAGTACCAGACTTTCCCCATTGGATGCCAGCAAAACTCCACTGGTGAACACAGTGATTGGATTTTCGATTTGCAGTCGAGTTTTTCTCTCTCAAATATTACAAGCACACAAACACACTTTTTATTTTATTACACACATACAAACCACACTTAGACATCCATACCAACAGACCCACACAATTATCGTTGCATAATTTATCCAGTTGGCTCTATAATATGCCGAAGCAGAAAACAGGAATAAAGCGAGTATTTGCTTTATAGGCCTAACCTGAAAAAATGGCACCATCTGATAAAAAATGGTAAAAATGTCAATTTTGAAGCCTTGCCAACAGAATGAAAGCCTATTAAAAAAGATTGCATCATTTTATAGTTAAACGGCACAGGGATTAAAAAATGCAGTTTTAATGGGTTTCAATGGGGACATTTTTGTCCAAAAGGCGCTGAGAGGAAGTATTTTGTGTAACTAGTGCAAAATAGATTTTTTAAAGGAAATGGTGATGAAATAGTAAAATTCCAATAAAAATACACACCTGTGCCAAATTTTATGCAGTTAGCATTAACACAGGCAAAGTGATCCAAAAAACAAAACTGAAAAGGACAAAAATGTCCTCAAGGATGCACAAGGGTTAAATGAAAAGTTGCAGAATAAGAAACTTTCAAGGAGTTGTGCAAAGAGAGAATCAACAGAGATGAGTACAAGTTCAAACAATAGTCAACATCAACCAAACTGTCTTTAAATGTAATGTTAAAGCCATTGAATATACTAGTAGCAACTTAATAATAATAACCCCAGAAAGAAAAAAATATTGAATTAAAGAATATATCAAAAACAATGTAAACGATAATGAAAAATCAGAAAACAAATGAAAATAATGAATGATAAGCGATTAATTCAAGTAACTGTCATAGCACAGTGAGAATTAAGACAAGTCATGAAGGAAAATACAAATCGACCTAAATGACATTTTAAAATAGATCATAATGGGTACTCGAATGTAATTTGTCAATAAAACGGGTATACATAATTAATTTAAGGCTACAGTTGAAAATAAAGAAAAGATTAACACTGACTATTAACAAATATTTGATTTCATTTATGATTTGAATTATGATTTGATGCAATATGCTATTTGACTAATTAAATGTATTTTAAATGGTGCTAATAGAACGACCACCTCAGATGGAAATTGTTCAAATTCAATAACAAACAAATTGTTATAGCATATAGACTGTTCAATACCATGTAGATTATTGCCTTATGAACAATCTATATGGTGGTACCAGAGGGGGGTAAGAATGACAGGTTATTGCACAAAAACATACTTTTGAATATTCTCAAACCAGATGCACAGGTATTCACCTGCGCAAGGGGGGAGTAAAGAGACATTAAGAATTAGTAAATAAATTAAGAATTAGGAAAGAATTAGGAAAATTAAATTAAATTAAATTAAGAATAAGGAAAACTAAATAAAAGGCATTTTTTTGCAATTGTTGACTGTATACAAGAGAAATTTGCGACAAAAATAAAGGTAGGAAAGGAACAGTGACAAAAATAGGCCATTTATCAGTACCAGAAGGACTAATAAAACACTTGGTAATGGATTATATGAACAAGATAGAGATGGGTAAAGGCAATGAAATCAGCAGAGGAGGGTCAGAAGAAGTAATTAAATATTAGAGAATTATTCCTTAGATTTGAAATTCTATCAGAAATAAGTTTAGATAATGGTTTAGCAGTCATTCTAGAACAATTTAAATTAACATTAATTGTATGCAAAAACTTAAATTACAGAAAAGGAAGTTTTAACAATAATTAAGTTATAATGCTTTATGTTTGAAAAGGTTAAGGAAAAAACTTAGATATACAGAAAAAGAAATGACCGTACAATGAATATGTAAGATAGTATAAAAAGTTATTTTCGAGAGTTATTTTTTCTAATTGTCTAATGAGTTCATTGAATGACTTTTATGAAGTAAATGTAACATTGCTCTTGAAGCTTTCTTAGTTTGAGTGATTACATGTGACATAATTAAGTTAATTCATGATAGTTCATTTAGAAATTAGTAGAAAGGAAGAAAAGGTATTCAGTTAAGGTATGCTTGAACTGAGGAGCTATAATGAGAAAAAGCTGCAACACTTGAGAATATTTATTGTTTAAATTTGATAATAAAGTAGACAGAATTTGAAATGTAAAACGTTATAACAAAGAAAATTGTGATTTAATGTAGCTGCACTGCAGTGTTATGGTTGTTCATCAACTAAAACATGACTGACTAAAAAATTGATTCTTTAAAAATAAGTGAATTGATATTCCTTCATAAAAATAATAAGCAAAAAAAAAAAGAGATAAAGTTATTTTTTACCCAGCCCTATTTTAAATCAAAATTCATATGGATTATGCGAAATAAACATGCAAATTAAATCATTTATTCTATTATAATCAGCAGAGATTTATTATAATGATTTGCCTTTATAATAATGAAAACAATTACATGAAAAAAGTAGAATGACTTTACAATTGAATAAAAAAAAAGTTAAGGAAAGCTTGATTTAAAAGATTAGAAATGTTTTTTGGAGTTGCAATATTGAAAGAGGGTTATTATTCTGTTGTGTACTTCCCATATTAAGAAGATAATGAAAACTAATTTGAGAGGGCAACACATCATATATTTGAGCTTATAAACCAAATTAAGATTTACAATCATTGGACGCTGATTGAAGTACCTCGAATAAGGATGAAGAAGAAAATGAATAAGCCAGATCCTGGGTGTCTGGGTCGAAGAGGATATCTACACCGCAAGAATAACTTTTAATTGTATAAGGGATTTTTGTGTTTGACATATTCTACATAACTGTGACAATAAGACAATGCTGAACCAATTTCATCCAAACACTTGTAACAATGTTTGATGGTTGATTAGGGAGGATTCGAGTCTTTTACTTTCTCCATTGAAAAAGAAAAAACAACTGAAAGAAAGAAAATGTATGGAGAAAGATGTTTGGCTCGATTGCTCCACCGGAGTGTGGTGGCATAATTTCAGTCATTGAAAATAAGAATGAGTGACTTAATTTAGTCACTAAGGTAGTATAACGGAGGGGACTGAATTTTGAAACTACACTCTGGAAAAGGATAGCGAATGTGGGGCTTAAATAAGCCCCAGAGGAGGGAATGTTGAAGATTTTATTATTTAGAAAATAAGTAATTTAACTGGTTTTTGTACACTATTATTTCCTTGTCTGTGGGTGACTTTGGCTGACTTTGGAACCTGAGAGCACAAGGTGCTGTTACAGCAGAAAATTCTATTTCAGTAATGTCACATGGTACAAAAATATTTCTCAAAATACCTATAGAATGTATTACCATGTTTGGGACAAGGAGAGGGTATATACGTTTGCTGGGCAATTTTTCTGGAGGGTCTTTTCTGCAGAGGGACACTCGGCTTTGTTTGTTAATAAAGTCTAATTTTTTCTGATGTCAAATATCTCTGAAGTCATTCCCCTGAAAAGAATTAAACCACAACAAACAACAAACAGGTAACAGTTAGCACTTAATTAAAGGAATAGTTCACCCAAAAATGTAAATTAGCACATGATTTACTCACCCTCAAGTCATCCTAGGTCTATATGACATTCTTCTTTCAGACGAATACAGTCGGAGTTCTATTAAAAAAATGTCCTGGCTCTTCCAAGCTTTATAATGGCAGTGGATTGCTGTTTCTGTTTTGAAGTCCATAAAAGTGCAAACGAAATCCCATTCAAAGTCTGCAAGTTTTCGCAGAAGTGAGGAAACTTGTAGGCTTACAGTGGTGTTCTTTTTTGCACAACTTGGCCAGTTTTCTTTGAAGTTACTTGTCCTTTCTTTGTTTTTGATCCACGTTCAGGATTGATGTCAAGAAAGCGTCTAAAAGGCAGAAAAAAAAATAAAGAAAAACAATTAAATATTATGAACTGAGTGTATATATTTTGACAGAGAGAGACAGCACAAAAGATGTGTAAAAAGAAACCAGATATCGGTTTTAACGACTAGTTTGTTTGGATAAAACTGAACAACATGAAAAAAAAAAAGCAATGTTGGATGTTGTGATCAATAACTGATATTTTTTCTGCCCTGGTTAAAATACATCAACTCAATGTGTCTGTTTACATGTGCACTGTCAACTAACTAAACTTTTGGAAGTGGGGTTGTCAGATTTAAAGTTTTATTCTACAACTTTTGTCTACTCATCACCCAGCTCATCAAAGGGTTAGTTCATCCAAAAATGAAAATTCTGTCAGTAATTACTCACCCTCATGTTGTTCCAACCCCGTAAGACTTTCGTTCATCTTCGGAACACAAATTAAGATATTTTTGATGAAATCTGAGTGCTGGATCACTCCTGCAGGCTTATGGACACCTTAACTTGCTGGCCAAGAAAATGTATTAAAGACATCGTTAATATTCCAAGTGACTCCAGTGGCTCAATCTTAAAGGTGGTATCAGCGATTTCAGGCCCAAACATAAATGATCACATTCATCTAATATTTCCCTAGCTGCACGCCCCATAAGCATGCTGTCAAAAAAACGTGTCTCTCTAGTAGGGCTGACTTCTAATAGTCGAGGATTCGACGATTCGATTCGGAGAGGTCTGATTCGACTATGAACCTCATAGTCGAATACATGGGCGTCAGCTTGGTTTGAAATGTGCTGGGGACAGAGACGCATTCGCATTTTCAGAAGGGCTGGGTACCATTTTTATTTTATTTTTTCAGGTCATGTTTTGAAATACGATGTCCTGTAGCTTACTAATGTAATTAAATAAAAATGTATTCAAAAATCTGCTTCACATTTTCAGCAGGGCTGCGGAGCAGCTGTGAGTTGACTCCACACGGTTCTCATGTGCGTTAAAAAGCTTTACGTGGTTTAATGTACCTAAACAATGATTACTAAATTCCCCTCTCATGTTGCTCCACATAACCACTTAAAATTATAAAAAAAATCGAACCCAGAGTCCAATTATTATGGACGTTAACTGATATTAAGCGTTTCTGCTTCACATTTTCAGCAGGGCTGCGGAGCGGCTGTGAGTTGACTCCACACGGTTCTCATGTGCGTTAAAAAGCTTTACGTGGTTTAATGTACCTAAACAATGATTACTAAATTCCCCTCTCATGTTGCTCCACATAACCACTTAAAATTATAAAAAAAATCGAACCCAGAGTCCAATTATTATGGACGTTAACTGATATTAAGCGTTTCTGCTTCACATTTTCAGCAGGGCTGCGGAGCGGCTGTGAGTTGACTCCACACGGTTCTCATGTGCGTTAAAAAGCTGACTCCACACGGTTCTCATGTGCGTTAAAAAGCTTTACGTTGTTTAATGTACCTAATAGTTGGGGGCCTTAAGCACATAAATGGGTAATTTCGCGCAAATTCATCTAAAAGCGCCAAATTTGGCACAGATGTAGCTCAGGTCATACCGAAATGATTTAGCTAGGGCGCCGGAGCCAGCGACCCTCGGGGCCAAGATGGCGGCCAAATCCAATATGGCCGCCGCCCGAAAAGGGTTCCGGCTTTAACTTTTGAACCACATGAGTTACAAATACAAACTTGATATGTTTTTCAGCTTAATTGATCATGAGAAACACATAGGAATGTTTATATTTATGACCCAGTATATCTGGACCCCTTGATCCTCCAATTCCAATATGGCCGCTGTCCAAAAAAGCAGTTTGGGCTGTAGTATGGGGCCTTACACACCATTGTTCGCGCAAATGCATCTACAAGCACCAAATTTGGCACAGATGTAGCTGAGGGGATACTGAAATGATTTAGCCAGGGCGCCCGAGCCAATGGTCCCTGAGATCAAGATGGCGGCCAAATCCAATATGGCCGCCGCCTAAAAGGGTTTCGGCTATAGCTTTTGAGCCAGATGAGATACAAATACAAACTTGATGTCTATTTTACCTTCTTTGACCATGGGAAACCCATAGGAATACTTACATTTATGATTGGGTATATCAGGACCCCCCAATAACCCTAAATTCAATATGGCTGCTGTCCGAAAAACGGTTTTGGCTACAAATTTTGAACCAAATGCGCTACAAATGAGGATGTGGTGTCTATTTTATGTTTATTGACCACAGGAAGTCCATTGGCATATTTATATTTATGCTTGTGTAAGTCTGGAACCTGTATTCTTTTCAAGACTGTGGTTGAAAATCCTTTTTTTTTACCACAACTTTGAAGGTTATTCTCAATGTTGATTCATTTCCTTATAAAAGTGAAATGGTTTTCAGTTTACCACAGGTGAATACATTTCAAAGTGTAATCATATAAGAAAGAATAAGACACAAGTATTATTGCAAGGCAATATTTATATTATATCAAATTGTTAAAATAATAATATAGTCAATTTTTCCAAAACTCTTAAAGGTTTGCTTAGCATAACAAAAAAACAGCAATAAAATAAAAAACAACAGTGAATTATCATTATCACTCACAATCACTGGATCTCTCATTGTCTTCACCATCATTGTTTGTACAAGCACCCTCACATGCACATATAGAAGTGCAACGAACTACGGCTTTACAGCACTTACAGTGCCCTCTACATGCTGTCTTGCAGCCACAGTGGAGGAGAATGGTGCAGGCTTTACTGGCGTCTCCGAGATTAGTCCAGTAAGGTTCCCAAGTCTTGCTCGTAGAGTCCCGAAACCATCCCCATGCATTGAACTCTGGGATATCTTGCTGGACAGCGGTTGCCTGATTCCAGTAGAAGCTGGCCTGCAGCAGTGCTCTTTTGATGTGCTGAATCAATGCAGCTTGGGTGGGTGGCAGGTTCTCGAAAGACTTGGTACCATTCGAGAAAAGGTGATGTCTAGCTTCATCTACACGGCTGGAACCACAGCTCTTGCTGTACATGATGATGACCATACGCTCCAGTCTTTGGACATGGACGTCATTGTTGATCTGTTCAGGCTCCAAGGTGAGGGTAACCAGAGATTCTGTGAGATCTGGTGTTGCCTCCCAAGCTGCCCATGCACTCTTTTTCCCATGGCACAGAAAGGGTGAGGTTGTGTCACAGCCTGTTAAAGCGTGGAAGAGTGGTAAGGCTAGTGACTTCTGGGGACCAAGATCCTTGCCGTCCTTCGGATGAGAAGTAAAACCGAGGTCCTGACTCTCTGTGGTCATTAAAAATCCCATGGCATTTCTCATAAAGAGTAGGGGTGTAACCCTGGTGTCCTGGCCACATTCCACACATTGGCCCTTACCAATCATGGCCTCCTAATAATCCCCTTACATTGAATTGGCTCTATCACTCTCTCTCCTCTCTCCACCTATAGCTGGTGTGTGGTGAGCGCACTGGCGCCGTTGTTCTGTGGCTGCCGTCGCATCATCCAAGTGGATGCTGCACACTGGTGGTGGTTGAGGAGAGACCCCTGATATGATTGTAAAGCGCTTTGGGTGTACAGTAGTACATATGAAAGTGCTATATAAATGCCTCATTCTATTCTATTCTATTCTTGCTGATTTCATGAGCAGGAATGTCCCTATAGTTTTTTCCACCTGCAAAGCCGATCCAGAGCTCTGTGAGGCCGAGTGTGTTGAAGAAGCGGATGGCAAGGATGACAACATCGCTGTCGACAGTCTGGACAAATGCCTTTTTATGGCCATTGGCCCCAGCATGTGCAAGATGCAGGATTATTCTAGTGCTTCTGGATGATTACAAGGCTGAAGGGCAGACATGTCATACCCTGGTCTGTTGGAGAGTACAGCATCTTTCTTGGTGGAAAGGAGGAGTTTACCTGACATGCCATGCTTGGTTATCTCTTCACTGATATATCCAAATAGTTAAATATATAACAATATATCCAGTATATACTGTATATAATAGATATATCCAGTTACATTTTGGAATTGGAGTTCTCCTATCTCCTTTAGTTCTTGATCCGGTTCCTCTGCGTTGGTGAGTTTGTGTTTTGAGGTTCTCCTCTGGATATGTGTCAAACACAATATCCAGTCACGTGACAGATTCATAGCTCATGTGTGACCTCACAAACCCAGCAATATTGGTGTTAACGTAGTCATGGAATGTTTTTTTAAGTAGTTGGCCGGACCATTTGGACCATGAGCTATGAATCTGTCACATGAGCTCATCATGTACAGCAAGACCTGTGTTTCAAGCCGTGTAGATGAAGCTAGACATCAGTCTCTCGAGAACCTGCCACCCACCCAAGCTGCATTGATTCAGCACATCAAAAGAGCACTGCTGCAGGCCAGCTTCTACTGGAATCAGGCAACCGCTGTCCAGCAAGATATCCCAGAGTTTAATGCATGGGGATGGTTTCGGGACTCTACGAGAAAGACTTGGGAACCTTACTGGACTAATCTCGGAGACGCCAGTAAAGCCTGCACCATTCTCCTTCACTGTGGCTGCAAGACAGCATGTAGAGGGCACTGTAAGTGCTGTAAAGCCGGAGTTCGTTGCACTTCTATATGTGCATGTGAGGGTTCTTGTACAAACAATGATGGTGAAGACAATGAGAGATCCAGTGATTGTGAGTGATAATGATAATTCATGTGAGAGACCATGAGAATTCACTGTTGTTTATGTTATTGCTGTTTTTTTGTTATGCTTAGCAAACCTTTAAGAGTTTTGGAAAAATTTACTATATTATTATTTTAATAATTTAACATAATAGAAATATTGCCTTGCAATAATAATTGTGTTTTATTCTTTCTTATATGATTACACTTTGAAATGTATTCACCTGTGGTACACTGAAAACCATTTCACTTTTATAAGGAAATGAATCAAAATTGAGAATAACCTTCAAAGTTGTGGTAAAAAAAAAAAGATTTTCAACCACAGCCTTGAAAAGAATACAGGTTCCAGACTTACACAAGCATAAATATAAATATGCCAATGGACTTCCTGTGGTCAATAAACATAAAATAGACACCACATCCTCATTTGTAGCGCATTTGGTTCAAAATTTGTAGCCAAAACCATTTTTCGGACATCGGCCATATTGAATTTAGGGAATTTGGGGGTCCTGATATACCCAATCATAAATGTAAGTATTCCTATGGGTTTCCCATGGTCAAAAAAGGTAAAACAGACATCAAGTTTGTATTTGTATCTCATCTGGCTCAAAAGCTATAGCCAAAACCCTTTCAGGCGGCGGCCATATTGGATTTGGCCGCCATCTTGGTCTCAGGGACCATTGGCTCGGGCGCCCTGGCTAAATCATTTCAGTATCCCCTCAGCTACATCTGTGCCAAATTTGGTGCTTGTAGATGCATTTGCGCGACAATGGTGTGTAAGGCCCCATACTACAGCCCAAACTGCTTTTTTGGACAGCGGCCATATTGGAATTGGAGGATCGAGGGGTCCAGATATACTGGGTCATAAATATAAACATTCCTATGTGTTTCTCATGATCAATTAAGCTGAAAAACATATCAAGTTTGTATTTGTATCTCATGTGGTTCAAAAGTTAAAGCCGGAACCCTTTTCGGGCGGCGGCCATATTGGATTTGGCCGCCATCTTGGCCCCGAGGGTTGCTGGCTCCGGCGCCCTAGCTAAATCATTTCGGTATGACCTGAGCTACATCTGTGCCAAATTTGGCGCTTTTAGATGAATTTGCGCGAAAATGTGCTTAAGGCCCCCAACTATAAACAACGATTACCAAATTTCCCTCTCATATTGCTCCTCATAACCACTGAAAATGGTCAAAAAATCGAACCCAGAGTCCAATTATTATGGACCTTATCTGATATTAAGCGTTTCTGCTTCACATTTTCAGCAGGGCAGCTGAGCGGCTGTGAGTTGACTCCACGCGGTTCTCATGGGCGTGAAAAAGCTTTACGTGGTTTAATGTAGGCTACCTAAACAACCATCACCAAATTTCTCTCTCATATTGCTCCTCATGTTTATGAAATGTTATGATATATGTGTGATATATATGTGTTTTTTAGCTCTTTTGTTTGAAATGGAAAAAATCTAGCTGCTATCTAAAAAAAAAAAGAAAAAAAAAAGGTTCGACTATCAGTCGACTACGGCAAAATCTAACAAATCAGATTCGACTATGAAAATCCTTAGTCGAAAACAGCCCTACTCTCTAGGTAGCCTAGGCTCAGAGATCTGCACACATAAACAGTTGGTATCAACATCACTCAAAACCAAAATAAATAGTGTTCCAACCAATCATCGACAGGGGCGGGTGTTGTGAGGTTTTGCGCTCGTGCACAGCTGCCAATGACGGCTGCATGCGAAAACCTCACAACACCCGCCCCTGTCGGTGATTGGTTAGAACATTTTTTATTAGGGTTTTGATTGTTTGGCCAAACAGACTGAAAACAGCTGTTTTTGTGTGCAGATCTCAGAGCTTAGGCTACCTAAAGAGACGCGTTTTTTTTGACAGCATGCTTATGGGGCGTGCAGCTAGCGAAATATTAGATGAATGTGATCATTTATGTTTGGGCCTGAAATCGCTGATACCACCTTTAAGTTTATAAAGCGACGAGAATACTTTTTGTGCGCAAAAACAAACAAAAATAACTTTATTCCACTTTTCATTTCCTTCTCTCTGGACCTCGTTTTTACGTAGTGTTTAAGCGTAGCGCGTCTGTGTTGCATCACCACGTAGGCTCACTATTGGGCAACTCTGGTCATGTGTGATACGTGGTGACGTGAAACACAGACGCGCTACACTTAAACACTACGTAAAAAGACTAGTTTTTTTATTAATTTTCACTACGTAAAAATTTTCATTTTTGGGTGAACTAACCCTTTAACAATATCATCCCCTCATCAGGTCCATCAGAGTATCAGTGGAAAGGCAGCCATAGACTCTCAGTTTATATAGAGCACACACTGCCAGAATCCAGCCCAAACCTTTGTAACAGAAATAATTTAACTTAATTGCAAGCCTTGCAATGTTTATTGCATATATGACTACATGATAATTTTACACCCAAAAATTTAAATTCTTACATGAATTTTTGCACCCAAAAATGAAAATTCTGTCATTATTACTCACCCTCAAGACTTTCGTTCATCTTTGGGACACAAATGAAGATATTTTTGATGAAATATGATTTCAGGTTTCTGTCCTTTTATTGATATCAATGTCATTGCAACTGTCAAAGCCCAGAAAGGTGGTAAAAACATTGGTAAATAGTACATATAACTACAGTGGTTCAACCTAAATATTATGAAGTGATGAGAATACATTTTGTGCACAAAATAACCCCAAAATAACGACATTGTTGAATAATCTCATCTTTTCCCATGTCATTCTCCTACACTGTTGACGTAGTGTAAACAGTGCAGTGCTTATGGGTTCTACATCAGAACGTAGGCTCACTATTGGCTAGCTCATGGGTCATCACACACGACCAGAGTCGGACAATAATAAGCCCACGTTCTGATGTAGAACTCAGAAGCGCTGCACTAGCCTTTTCTACCTGAGGCAAACCTTCATTTAAAAGCATAATTAGAATGGAAATGCCACTTTTAAGTTTGGCCGTATTTTCGTTTTTGGTCAAATTGCCTTTTGAATGGGAGTGCTTGGGGCACTTCTATGATAGCATCAAAAATCACTATTTTTTAAAACACTTAAAAGGCTCGACACAACATGAAACTGTGCTTGAAGTATGAGGCTCTACACATGAACTCCAGCATAGAGAACATTGTTTGTGTACACAGAGTTTAATAGAAAGATTTTGAACAACTCACTGAAGCGGTGTCCGCCGGCATTTTGAAGGTCAAAAATAGTCGATCTAATAACTTTATTCTAGAGATGCTGTAAAGCCTAAACAATCTATGCTACTGTAATCTCCTATTATCTCTGTAAAGCTGAAACAGTCTATATTGTTAAAAGCGCTATATAAATGAAGGTGACTTGACACTGTTTACACTACATCAACAGCGTAGGAGAATGACGTGAAAGAGAAAAGATTGTTGAATAATGTCATTATTTTGGGGGTTTTTGTGCACAAAAAGGATTCTCGTTGCTTCATAATATTAAGGTTGAAGGAGGAAGCAGATGTTGAAAATGGAGTGTTGATGCCGGTTCGGGAGTGATGCCCTGACAAAACATGTTTATATTGCACTTGATTGTTATCTAATTTGCACGTCATGCACTTTTATTTATTATTATTAACTGTTGGCAAATTAAAAATTTTTGTAGAAGTTGTTTTCTGTAACTTTCTTAAAGCCACACCGTGGACTTTGTGACCTAAGAGTTGACGCATACGAGTTATTTTAAATGATTCCTCAGGCCAATATACAGCGTTTGACACTATTAATGTGAGCGGGGCTGCCCTCTTGAAATACCGCCTATGTAAGTTTGGAGGAGACGGACCGTCGTTGAACAGGTCATGTGACCTGGAGAACGTATCGCTTTACGGCCGTCACGTGACCATAGGCTCTGATATACTGTCTTCTAGACTTTTGCGACAGTGCTGCGGCGCTTGTGGCCTCTAGGGGCGCTATACATGAAAGTTCCAGGTCTAGTGCCCCTAGCGCCCGCAAAAGTTCCGCGGTGTGGCTTTAAAAATTAGTGAACACGGAGCAGTTTTTTCGTGAGCGGGACTGGAAAACCCGGAGTGGATCAGGAGCGGAGTGATAAGAGAACGCTTAGAGTGGAGAGAGGAACATGCTTTTGCTCCACTCCAGGCTTTGATCACATCCCCCTAAGCAGGGTGAATAGCCTACACCTCGTCTTTCCCATTCAAACAAAAATTAAGACATTTATTACACTATTTGAGAAATGTAAGCATATTTACAGCATTACAATTATGAACAGTGAATTTAAGACATAAGGACAGGGGGGAACCCTGATATTGATGGAAATCCGTCGTATACTCTCGTAGCGACTGAGAACTTTAATCCCTGTATATATTATAAAGTGTATTACTGAATATAAAATAACATACATTATGATATATTAGTACTGCATATGTCTCACATTTTTAAATTCTTTATGTATTATTCAATATATTGTAATATTAACACAATATATTATTCTGTATATTTTCAAATATACTGTTAAACCATTCAATATATTGATCATTCATATATAGGGAAATATATTTTCTTTTAACAAAAGCCACTAGATTTCAAACATAGCCTACAGTCAGACATCATTTCAATTTATTTATTTATTTTGTTTAGCTATAGACCCTTTTACAGTTGGTAAACACGGTGACGTATTTGTGTGGGCGGAGCTTAGCTGGAGGCAGAAAGGTCTCTCTGGCCGCTTCACTAACGTTAGTTTGCAAGTTTTGTTAGCTTGTTTTTTATCAATGAATGGAGAAAATCCGATTTTGTCTTAATGTGCAAGGTCACTCACTGTCCAGGATGCTGATTGTTATTAGCAAAAGTTAATTTTAACGGACGGAACCAGATGACCGTACACGCTCAGTCAATGGACGATCTGACAGGATTAACGTTAACGCTACCCCCGGTTGAGTGGCCTGACTTCTACACCTGTCCGATAGAGAAACTGAGCGTAAAGAGAAACTGAGGACATATAAATATATTTAGATGCCTATAATATAACTATGTGCTGAATGGTCATGTAAAGACTTGTGTGGTTCAATCCGCAGTTCTGCCTAGCCAGCGCCAAGACGACAATGTAAAGAGTGACACTACGGTGCAATTTGAATGATATGAATATTTTCTAGAAATAAAAATTCCAGATACAGCATACTCATTTTTCATTGATTCTTGCACCCAAGAACACAACAAGATGACTTTTAATAATAAAAATAATAATTTAAGCTCCTTATTATGTAACCGAATCTGTGCTGGCTTGTATTGGCCGCCTCCAGTTTTCCGTTTGTTTTGCCTCCAGTTAGCGCCGTGACGTAACTGTGAGGTCGGCGCAAAAGGGGTCTATAGTAAGTGTGAGCTTAGTCATCAAGTGCCATGCCATTTAAATGAATGGAACTTTTTTTTATGTAAACAAACGTCAAGAATAATTTGTAACCTTTGTCCAATTTCGATGTTGTCACAGCTCCCTGAAAACTATCAACAAAATGGACAACATCTGCTATTCTTACTTTTGTCAGATATATTAATGACAGAGAAAACAAGCTGTTCACAATCAATTTTGAGAATGAATGGCGATCGTAGCGGGCGGCGGCGCGACCGGAAGTATCGCTACCCTACTTTCGGTCTCAGTCGCCATTTTGTGAAATAGGCCTATAGAATGACTGACTGCGCTTGACAGGGCGCAAGTACGAGAGAGAGCCCCGGCCGGTCTTCAAACAACACAAGCGCTGTCTTGCTCTCTCTCTCTCTCTCTCTCTCTCTCTCTCTCTCTCTCGTGCATATTAATCAAAATCATTAGACACGATAGAAAAAGGGCAGAAGACCAAAGTTTCACGTGGAGCATTTGGAGATTTTTTTCTCTTGAATTACCGCGGAGTGTGAATTGTGGTAAAAAATAAACTGCCAGGATAATCACACAACGCTTGCCGTAGGCTACAGGTCCACTACTGACACGTCCGATTCGCGAACTAATGACTCATTTGAACCGATTCACTTTAATGAATGGTTAAAACAACTGATCTGTCCAACACTGAACTCACGAGACGTCTGAATCGGTGTATAACAAATCGGTAACACTTTACAATAATGTTCCATTTATTAAATTCTAGTTAAGTACTTTTTTTTTATTAGTATTTATTTATTTTTTTTTAGAAAAAGGTGAGTGGCAGAGTGTATTACTATACGTTGTTTTTATTTTTATGTGAATGAAGAATTAAAAGATGCACTTTTTTCAGTAAGCTAGGACTATGTGTTTTCAACATAAATGTTCAATTCTGTTGGTTCAGGAAGGACGCCATGACAGGCTGCTGGCTGCTGGCTCCCACTGTTAATTTTGATTTATTTTTTGTTGGAAAAGCACTCTCTGTATTAGCTTAAAGCCCTCAAGTTTACATTGGTTACTGTATTCTTTCAATTGCTCTAAACAAGTATTTTGGGTGACCTTTTTATTTTTTTATTGAATGCTAGACATCAAGTTTTTTTAGACAACAAGAACTTTTTTTCAGTAAGCTAGGCCCTATGTGTTCAGTAAGCTTGTTTCAGTAAGCTATGTGTTTTCAAGGCTTTGAGGTTTTATTGAATGCTACCTCTGACTAAGAATGCATTACTATGCACTTGTATAGACTTTTATTTTGGAATTTTAAGAGCAATAAACATATATTGCAATGTTAAGGAATTCATGTTTTTTTTCATTCAGATATGTAAATTAACATGTATAAATTGCTATTAGTCAATTAATGGGGAGATAATTGAATCGAAATCGTATCGGACTGGAAAAATGAATCGTTAGATTAATCGATGCATCGAAAAAATAATCGCTAGATTAATCGTTTAAAAAAGAATTGTTTATCCCAGCCATAAATTACATTACAACAATGTTTTTTACTAGCTTTCTGGGCCTTGAAAGTTGCTAAGACGTTGCTGTCTATGGGTGGTTCAGAAACCTCTCAGATTTCATCAAAAATATCTTCATTTGTGTTCTGAAGATGAACGAAGGTCTTACAGCAGGGAACGACAACTGGCGGCCCGCGGGCCAAAACTGGCCCGCCAGCAATATTTTCTGGCCCGCCGGATTATTTTGGAAGTTCTAAATGCTGCACAAAACTCTTCCACTACTTGAGAAAAGCCATAGTCGCGCGGCGATTTCACCGCATACTGTGTGAAACACCCATAGGTGGAATCATGCGGCGCGGGATTACATTACATTACATTTTAAAGTATAACTGTGCGTTCACACCGGACGTGAATAGCGCGTCAAATTCGCGCCTGCTGCGTCTAGTTATACGCTTGACCACTTTGTGTCCATTCGCGCATCAAAATACGGTAGCGGTCAGAACTCTGGTGTAGACTACTTTGGACGGAGCGGCGGTCTGACTGACAATAGCCCACACCCGACATCTTTTGACTGCGTATCTGCACTTAATTCTGACCACCTGTACACCTAGCTCTGAGGAGCTGTTTGGTACTGAATTGGTCAGTCAACAACATTCTTTTTTTCCAAGGATGTTTGAAATAGTTCGGCAGAAAATAGCCTACTTCATTTGTCAGTAGGGCAATATGATTTTCGTTTATGTTGCTTAGAAATTTGAGTGATAGGCTTGGTCCTATTTAATTTATGTTAGGCAATTTATATTTCATAATTTTTTTCTGTGGCATTTTTTTTCTCTGCTGACAGTACAATGCTACAATATCCTAATATTTATATTGACACGAACACAATTTTTGTACAGCATTTATTATAGGCTACTTAATCTCATTCTTTCCGTTAGAGACATTTGAATGTGAGATTATGGAAACGAGATCTAAATTTTGCAGACCCGTCAGGTCGGGAAATAAAGCGGGTGAACACCGAGTGTATTTTAAGCGGTTGCTGAACAGAACCTTGTGGGAGCGGGACGGAAAAAAACAGTCCCGCGCAGACCTCCTTAAACCTTAGGTGTGTATGTGTGTGTCCCGAATAAATAATAATAATAAAAAAGGAATAATAAAGTTCAAAAGTCGGACTGTAAGCAAATGAGGTATGATAGCTATTCACACCTTTATTAAAATGGCTGTAATCTGTTACCACAATAGTACTTGATCTGTTTAAAATGATTTCCTTGATATATGCCTAAGGTGTTATTAAAATTAAAATTTGTCTAATCCAGTAATTATTTTTTTTTCTATTTTTGATCTGAGCACAATCAGAAAATCAGAAAATCCATTGTTATTATTTTTTTTATTTTAGTTCAGTAAATAAATAATGGAAAAACAAGTCGTTTTTCATCTTTTTATTTTTGGTTTTAATTTGAAAAAAACGATTGAACGAATCATCCACGGATGGTGACGGACGGACCCATCATATTCCGCGATTATAGGCCTATAAGAGTATTTAATTTGTATCCTAGGCTTACTCTGTGAAGCTGGCCCGCCATCTACTGGATAAAAAAAATATTGGCCCGTGGCCAGAGTTACTTGCCGACCCCTGTCTTACAGGTTTGGAACGACATGAGGGTGAGTAATTATTGACAGAATTTTCATTAATCTTTTAACCGAAAACAACTTGCACTGACATATCTTAAAATATGTGACTGCCACTGTTTTGTCTCAAGATGCACACCAGTAATGTTTTTTTTTTTTTTTTTTAATGATACATTTTTATAAAAGCTGCTTAAATAAGGCCTAGACCTGGCTTAAGCTAAGCCCTGTATGGAAACCAGGGCCATATTGTTCATACCAGTAGTCAGCTTAAAATACTGTCAAGACAAGGCTAGTGACACAATTCAGTCTAATATATATATATATATATATATATATATATATATATATATATATATATATATATATATGAATGGCAAATGCTAATGACTAACCTCTGAACAAACTCAAGGGTGCATGCAGCCTCTTCCTGGTACTGCAAGCTGAACTCATAGGAGGAGGCAAACAACGCTGCCAGGCCAGTGATGAAGTTAGGCTGTGATCCTTCACACACACCTTGACCTTCCAAACGTAATATTCAGCACTGGTTGCTTAGAGATTGACCTGTAATGGAATAATAAAAAACAAAGAATAAATAAATAATATTAATAATTATTTATTTATTAAACTACTGTGGGTTCCACTGTGGTTCGATGTAGTTGTCTATTCATAGTTCTATGAATTAAATTTTTCAACTAAAAATTTTAATTAGTTAGGGTTAGAATGCTAAAATGCACTGGCATATAATTTTGCTTGTTTTACAATTTACATTCTGAGTTGCGATTAGTTTTCATTATTATCTATTTAACACTGTGTCAGTTTCATGGTTTTGTTTAGTGTGATTTAATTTAGTTCTGTTTTGTCACCTAGTCATTTTTTGATTATTTCATTAATTTAATTAGTCATTCTGTTCAGCTGGTCTTGATTAGTTCCCTTTGTTTGCTCCTTGTATTTAAACCGTGTGTGCCATTCTGTTCCATGTCTGGAATTGTTTATGTTAAAGTGTATTTGCCCTGTTTGTTTTTTGTCCTGTTTTTTTTTTTTTTTTTTTTTTCTGAATTAAATCTGAGTTGTGTGCATTATACTAATATACTTTTTGTGCACAACCATTATCAAGACTTGTCGGTCTGCCTGTTTGTTTTCATGTTCATTAACTTTTAGATTGTATTTTCTTGGTTATCAGGAGTGTGTTCCACTTTGCTTTTAGACATACACTCATCCCCAATTTCCACCAACTGCGGAACGGCTGCGGATCCACTCCGGAATGGCGGCGGAGTCAATAGGTTTCCATTAAAGTCAATGTGTGTATTTTCACTGACTGCAGAACGGCTGCGTTCCGACTCCGGCGATCCGCAGCCCTCCGGAGCAGATACACAGAGCTTCTATTTTTGCCGGATGCCGGAGAGCTCCGCAGCAATTCAGCACTTATATCGCGCGATCATACGTGAATTCGCGAGATCTCGTGGGTCCTTGTGACTTCAGCTGTCAGTCAAGGCCGCAGCTGTTCCGCAGCAAATCTGGACCTAGTGGGTATTGAAGGACGGAGGAGCACGGAGCCGACACGCAGTGGAGCCGATCGGCAGCGGTTCTGCAGTTGGTGGAAATCCGGGGTCACACACCTCCCTAAGCACGTCCCCTCGGGGGAATCCCTAGGTGCTCCTAGCTCCTCCAGCCCGGAAACCGATCGAACGCAGCCTTCTTGAAGGGCTTCTCAATCCTCTAATTGCACCACGAGTGAGGAAACACAGGTGTATCTTTCCCTTGCACCCTGAGGAGGTGGAGTTAAGACGCGTAAAAAAAAAGCGAGGAAAGGAAACGAGAATGCACAAATAAGAAATGAGAAGCACCCCCTGTCTCCATTGTGAAGTGAGTTCCACTTTGTCAAGGGGGTGACGGAAGTTTATGTGGATAGGCCCTCATCCCCTCAATTTGACCGAGGGATTTATTCTACTCCAGATTTCACCCCACAATTCAACTTAACTGTGACATCACAGCAGATCATGCTTAACTGTACAGTATTATTAATTATTTAGAAAATTATTCACAGGATAGTGTATCATATAATATATCAATATGACTGCATACAGTATATGAAGCACATAAAAAGTATTTAACATTCACAACTTGCACAGCTTGCCTTTGGTATACAAATTTCTCATTATTGCTTCCTTTATTGCATGACTTTGCATACCATAAATCACTAGATTTAATAATGGAAAAATAATAAGAAAATACAAAGAGAGTATTACATGAAGCATGTTGGGCACTTATCATATCAAACTGGCTTTGTAGAATTTCAAAGGAACTCCCTATGAAAAAGTTAAATAATGTCATTAGATGTGGGACACAAGTTCTAAAGAGTTTGACTCATCCTCTCTTTGACAATTCCAAACAGATTAGAGTCCCCTTGATATCAAAATTGAATTTTTTGGCTTTTAGTATGAATATATTAGCCTTACTGGTATCTACATCCGTGAAAAAGTGTTTTAAGTTATACATCTTACAACAGCTTGCCTTTGGTAAAACTTATGACAAAGCATTCTCATCATAGCTTCCTTTACTGCTTGAGTTCCCATCCCATAAATGATTGGGTTCATTAATGGGGAAAGAATGAGGAAATACAAAGAAAGTATTACACGAATTGTGTAGGGTACATGTCTCATATCAAACCGGCTTTGCAAAAGTTCAAAAGAAGTCCCAATAATAAAGTTAAATAATGCCATTAGATGTGGGACACAAGTGCTAAAGAGTTTGACTCGTCCTCTTTTTGACAGTGTCAAACAGATTAATATGATTCTTAAATAAGTGTAGATAATTATAAAAAAGGGGAGTACAACCACAAAGAAAATTAATATTGTGCTATGTATGTTGTAATATGAAATATCAGAGCATGCTAGCTTCACTATTGAATAATTATCACAATAGACTTTTTCAATGATAACTCCACAAATGTCAATGTTTGCTGTTAATGAGAGAGAGATGGTCACTCTGAAAAAGGGGAAAAGCCAAGTGAATACAATACCCAAAATCACCTTTGTGGGGGTGACTATTTTGTCATAATGTAAAGGATAACATATAGAAATATATCGATCATAAGCCATAAGTGTTAGGTTTGTTATATCACAACTAACATAGGTATATATAAAGTAGATTTGCACAAGACAAGAAAGCCATGTTATTTGATAATCCTCTGTCAAAAAACGACTTATGATAAAAGGTGCAACTGCTGTGCCACCATATACATTTATACATGCCAAATTGCAGATAAAGATGTACATTGGCTTATGTAGTTTTCTTTCAAGACATACTACACAGATGATCAGTCCATTAGCAATGATGATGAGTGGAAAAAGTAAACCCAGCACAACAACAAAAACAAATTTCAAGTCATGTATTTTGTTATATGCATCCAGTGTGAAGGAAATATTTTGCATTGTGCTTTGCAGCATGGCCCTGTAATTACATGAACAACAGAAGAAAAACAAGGTTAAAGAAATTCTACTAGAACAGAGAAAACCCATATTCACAATATTTTTAGAATATAATTTCATCACAATAGATAGAACATGAATCACAAAAAGCAGAATAAATACTGTATACAGCAAATACACAGTATAATATACAGTATCTTACAGTTTCTCATGTGTCTATCAAGCATCAGTTTGAAGACAGTCTTTCTTTATCTGTTGAAAAATGAATGTGGAATTTGAAGGATGGGGTTGTATTTATGACAGGGGCCAATGAACACATGGTTTATGCAAATTAGCACATTGCTGATTCTGCAGACAATGTAACCTAAAGCACAAATAGAAACAAATGAATTTAGAGGTCTTAAGAATTGTGTGGAAAGGGAGTATGCCACACTATGAAAAGGCTCTAAAAGCTTCAAGGGCCAAGCATCTCCACAAACTCATAGATAATAACTAAAACACCCCAAGGTTTTTATTCAGTACAGTGGCTAGATGAACAAATAAGCAGATGTCACCTAAACTAGATAATCCATCACAGTTTAGTAGTGACTTTATGAATTTCTTCAATGAGGAAATCGAAAGCATCAGAAATATAATTGTAAGTGTACAACCTTTGACAATGTTTTAAGACTCAGCCGTTTTATTGTCCCTCAATAAGTATTGCAGTGCTTTACAGCTATAGGACATGAAGTGCTAGAAAAAAAGCTATATATTACACACACACACACACACACACACACACACACACACACACACACACACACACACACACACACACACACACACACACACACACACACCTCAGAAGAATTAGAACACGATTTGAAAATGAGAAAGATTTTTAAGGTGAGAAAGTAAGAACATTTTCCACTCATAATAGTAAGCATGCTATTGTTTCATAAACTCTACATTGTAGCTACTTGTTAAAGGAGAACTCCGGTCAATTTTACCATTGAGCTCATTTTTTTGTAAATCTGGAGTGCTGTCAGTACAGAGAACAACGACAAAAATCGTGTTGCCTACACCTTGTTATAATTTGCACCCTGTTGACTTCAATGGGGCAAGTTTTAAACCTGCTTTTAGCCTCTTAACATCCTTGATGTGTCATTACAAGTGCCCAGGCATGTTGAGTGATTCCTTCAGAGTGAACGCGGGTGAATCTGACTGCAGTAGATGTGAAAGATATTAATAAAAGTGATGTTAATTAAGTCAGCGCACATACATGTATTTACATCCTGTTTTCGGTCGAAGTCCACAGTAGTCGATTGTCGAGTTCACGCGCGTGATCATAGGTAACTAAACCTATTCGCGTGTACTCGACATTCGACTACTGTGGAAGTCGACAGGGTGCAAATCTTAAAAAGAGGATAACACGGTGTAGGCAACACTGATTTTTGTCGTTGTTCTCTGTACTGACAGCACTCCAAATTTACAAAAAAACTGGTGCCAGACTAAAATGTAAGTATAGGCTATATAGACAGAAACATGTTGAAATATGAACTATAGACAGGTAGGCAACCTTTCAATGCTAAATTTATATACATGTACAACACAAGACTGCAGTTTATGTTCGATCATAAAACAGCATGATATAAAAGTTGTTATTTTTTTTTTCATTAGTCACATGTTTTCCTTTGTTCAGTTTTCCCGCCACTCCTTTGTTAACATGGTCACCATCATTATGAGATCATTTGATTCAGCTGTGTTTGATTAATCATCCACATTTGTGTTTGCTATAAAAGTTTGTCCCTCACATCCATTCGCTGTCTGATCACTGTTATGTGTAAGTGTGTGTTGCTCAGCCTGTTGACCTCTCTTCTGGATTATTATTAAAACATTGTATTGGAAATGATCATCTTCTTTGTCTGCCTTTCTGTAACCCAATGTGACAAAACTAGGCTAGTATGAGTGTTTAATATGGTAAATATTATACTATTTAGACCAGTGTTTCCTGTTAAAATACTGTGTTTGTGGATATCTGCTCAAACGTAGATATGTATAATGCGGTAACAATAATGTTTCATAGTTTGTAGAGGCTCGATTGCTTCAGTAAATTGTCTTTGCACACGCTGTGAGTTTGAGTCACTCGCGCTGTGCGTTTGAAAAGCAAAATGCGTCAAACATTAGGCTTCGTGTTTTTACTTAATCCAAATGTTTTCATTTGCAATGACATTATGAAATGAAATTGAAGTAACATGATAATAATTTTTTTTTTCTAGCGTAGTGTACTAAAGTGTTCCTTGTGAACGTTTTAAAGGCCGCCTGCAGGGCCGGCCCGCGGCATAGGTGGAATAGGCAAATGCTAGGGGCGCCACTCATCCATAGGGGCGCCAAAATGAGTGAACAAGTGATTTGTTTAAATTTATTTTTTATAATACTATTTTAAAACCATTAATTCAAAATACTACCAAATAAAGCAAAAAAAAAAAAAAAAAAAATCTCCACAAAAACTTGACTAAAGTCCCTTGTACACTGGGTCCGAAATTCACATCCGAAATTTTCGCGTGTGAAAAAATAAATACGACCTCACATTATGTCAATCACACTTGTACACTGCCTCCGAAACTTTCGTCCGTCAAAAAAAATCGAATCGGGCTCGATTTTCTGCGTTTTTCGCACCCGTAACAAGGGTTTGAATGTTGTTTTGACAGTTTAGAGCCACAGAATGATGGATACGAAAAAACGCATGCGAAAATTTTGGATTCAGTGTGCAAGGACCTTGAGGCCTAGTCCACACGGACACGGGTATTTTTATAACCGGAGTTTTTCCTCCTGCGTTTAAAAAAAAAATCCCGTCCACACATGCTCGGTTTAAAAGAAATCTCCGCCAACATTAAAACGCAAAATACACACTATAAAGCGCTGTCAAGAGCATGCCACACCAGCAGGCGGCGATCGTAAAGCCACGTTGGCCAATCAGAAGCCTGAATCAGAAGCAAAAACCCCGGTTTTACTGTCTTCACGACAACACTGCAACCGGTGTTTCTGAAAATCCTCACCCTGGCAGGGGTTTTCAAAAAGGTTCGGTTTCAGTGACCTGGTACTGCGTTTCCGTGTGGACGAACGGCCGAACCGCGTAAAAAAAGTCACAGTTATAAAAATACCCGTGTCCGTGTGGACAAGGCCTAAGTCCCCCGACTCCGGTCCGGCACATCAATCTTCCCCGCCCAGCGAGTGTTTGAAGTGCATCAGAAACAGAGCGCGTACGATCAGTTGTTGGTAATTTGTTGTGTAGCGTCGCCCCTTGCCGCATCCAATGTAGACAGCACTGCTTTTGTTTGAGGGCACTTAACACACTCAGGCTCCCTTGTAGAAATGGGCCTGGCAGCTCGCACCAGGTCTAGGCACGGTGAAAGTTACCTGATCGAGACGGATGGCCGAATTTACATGACATATTATAAATTAGCATTATAGTCTGCGATAGATACATTGCCAAAAAGAAGAGAAGAGGATCAAAGGGGATAAAGACAGAGGTAAAGTGATGTAGTGAATGAACAGTTTATATAATTGCATAGTAGTAAGATACTATTGTAATGTTCGGCCTTCTGTTATTCAAGAAGTCACGCATGAACATTTGTGCTGCGAGTCTCTGTGAGCTGCAAGCTAAATTTATTTTATAGACATCCACAACATGGTATGTCCAATAGGTGTGGAACGGTACATGTATTCGTATTGAACTGAATCGGTACAGGCGTCACGGTTCGGTGCATGAATTTACACGGAGAATACACAGTATAAAAATAAATAAAACTCGCGTGCAAATTAATTAATGTAATGCGAAACTACTGTTAGATACGCAGGTTCTTTAGGTACACCTAATATGTAGCCCCGCCTTAAGATAGGTTTGTTTATACTTACGCCTGCCTCCACAGCGCGAGCCTCCGCTGACCGCGCACGCGCCTCCCCAAATGGACGAGGCATTTATACTTCGCGCTCGCTGGTGTACTATTCTTTGAAACGACAGGGTGCGACTCGGTGTAATTGTCCTCTAAACCATCAGGAATCAGCGGTGAGAAGTAAGGTACACTCGTGAATGTTTATTTTAGTAAAACAACACTTTAGTACACCAAAACCACACTACAAAAGAATCGTGTAAGCAGTAAACCAGATTATTCCACCAAAACCACACTACAAAAGAATCGTGTAAGCAGTAACCTTAAACAGATTATTCCTTGTGACATTAGAATTTATCAGTTTTATAGCTGATTGTCTTATTTTGTTTACATCTTTCTTTACACACTTCTGGGCAGGCTGTTGCAGCTAGCTCAGGGGAGAGACTGTATGACCCTAGGTGGTAAAGCCTGAGACATGCACAGTAAAAAAAATTGCCTTCTGCATTTTTGTTTTGCTTTTCCCTCCATTGTACCGAACTCGTACCGAACCGTGATGTCTGAACAGAGGTATGAACCGAACCGTGACTTCTGTGTACCGTTCCACCCCTAATGTCCAACAACATTGTGTGTACTTGTTCATCTATTCACAACATGTAGCATCACACAGAAGAAAAGGAAATACTGCCACCTTTTGGTTGCTCAATAGAATGCCTATCATTGCAACTATAATTTAATGGCAGTTATTTTTACCTAAAACTTTATGCAAGCAGTTGTTCTTAGTTCTCCAGAGGCCCCAGACAGTGTGATTTTTCAATCATGTCAGTTTTTAGACGCAATTTTTATCACTTTTTTTAATTAATGCTATTTTTTTTTTTTTTTTATTACTCTACAGTTAGTAGACTTTGGGGTGATATGTGGCATTTATAAAATGTATTTGCCAAAATTAGTAATGATGTTTGTATACAGGTTTATTAAAAATAGCAAAGTTTTATGTAAAATTCACATTAAATCTGTATTGTCAAAAGCGCTATTAAGATAATGCGAACTTGACTTGAATGCTAGATGTAATGCTCTTGCTATTTGTGTTAAGGTTGTAATGTGTGTGAGTGTATATATATATATATATATATATATATATATACAGTATATATATAACACACACACACACACACACACACACACACACACACACACACACACAATGATGGAGTGAAATAGGCTGTGATGCATGGGGCACCAGGTAAAATCTTGCATAGGGCAGCAAATTGGTCAGGGCCAGCCATGGCTATAGGCTATTGTTATTATTATTTATATATGTGAATACCGGGTGTTTCAAATATGAGTCGATATTGAGGCCGAAACCAGCACGTCCAGTTCGAGTAGGATTCACTTTACTTTACATTATTGTATCTATCCATTACGTTGAAGAGACCTTTTTGAAGGATATAGGCCTATTGGTTTACTTATGCTCTTTTTGAACACCTGAGCTTAAGTGAGACTTGAGTGTTTGTAGGCATTTAAGAGGCTGTTGTGTTGACCTTGAATTATTGCAATATTGAGGTGTTCAGTTTTATTTTGAGGAACATATATTGCCTTGATATCTGACTGTCTTGTATCACAATGTTGGAATACTACACACACTATCGGTATTTATTTATTTATTTATTTTTTTTTTAATTGAGAATCCTTGACAAAGTTTGGAGAAATATATTGTAGTAAGTCACAAAAATGATTTTCAGTCTTCATATTTTCCACCACCATTCTCCTTTTAGGGTTACCACAATCACAAGCCTCATTGGGACTGGTCTTGGCCTTTTGACCAAGGGACTTAATTAAAGTGTTTTATGTCTAATTAACATGAAGGACCATTTATCTTGGACCACTGGGAGACGTGGTTAACAGTATCCTTTCCTGGGATGGCCAAGGGACCATATTAGAAGTGAAAACAACTTAACGACCTGTTAATAGCAAGTCGTTAAATGAGTCTTTGTTGAGTTACATAATTTGGTGGTGTTTTATCAACATTTGGTCCCATTAACATCGAGTGATCTTTGACCTGCAGTGCCTTATGTTTGGACACAGTGATGAATTCACAAACAAAATATCAAAACTAGCATATTATAGTAATTAAAATGTTACAAGTTTTTTTTTTTTTTTTTTTTGGAATTTGATTGTGTGATGAAATGGGTTCTCTGGTATCAATCAATCAATCTTTATTTATTATTTATTTTTTTAACATTTATACATCATAGGAATTATAAAAATAGCTAAAGTCAGCCTGTGTACGAGTTTTATTAATGTTCAGTAATAAATTATTAATTTAAAGGATTGAGCAATTACTTCTGACATGAATTCAAGCGTTGCGCTTAGTATTTTCAAAATAAATGAGCAAAAACCAAACTGTGTTATCCCTGCTGTTTTCTGTAAAGATGTAGGGAAAATAAATGTGAATACTGTACATTATTAGGCTATATACACAGTGGGTTTTTTGTTCATTGTCACTGTAATTAATAAATTATTATTTTTAATTAGCTCATGTGTAAAAACTAAAGTTAGATTTTTTTTTGTTATCCTTTGTTAAAAACTTGTTGACCATACCGAACTGATGTACATTATTTTAAACTAGTAGTTAAGGAGTTGTTGATAGTTATTAGGAGTAAATATTCCTCACTTTAGATTGAGTCACAGAAAATATTAAATTTCCATTCATTAAGTGCTTTAAACCTTCCTTTATTAGATTGCATTATTACCTTCAATACTAGTAATTGTTCCTGAATGTTTATAAATATTTGTAATGATATTAGCTCAAAGGGGAAATATTAATAATAATCCATAATTACCAATTATGATTAATTATTAATATTTGGGTCAGTTAATTAGATTAACTTTGAGATAAGCCAAATAATTATTACAATCAATTAATCAGTGCCAACGAACTCTTCGATTATTCATTTATTCTAAGAAAAGTGTATCTTTCAGGGTCACTGAAAAATAATTATTCCTTTGCGAGGGACTTCGTCCGTCTGAACTCCTGAGGTTGTCCTTGATGCTGGAGTGAGCACATGTCCTGGATGCTTCGAAGCCTCCTGCCCTGGGCCTGTTGAGGCCACGCTGGACCGCACATCATCCTTAAGGCAAGAGTTGTCTGTTTCCTTCTTGGTTGGATTTAAGAAAGGCAGGCTGACTCGGCCTGCAGAGGCCTGCAGGGCCCAGTCGGGGGAAAGGGGGCCAAAGTCTGAAAATCATGAGGTGGGAAAATTAGATACATGTCTACACATTTCTCAAGAGGTTATACATAGATTACATATGATTAATAGGGTTTATCTCTCCTTCTCAGCGATAATTAAGTGAGAGTCCCATTTTTGTTGTATAATCAAATATATATCAAAGTATATACATAATGATACACAAGCCAGTAAATCATTCACACAATTTCTGGGATGCATGTTCATTTATAGATCCGTTTGTCTACGATTAAATGAACGCAGGAGAGTCTGTTCTGATATCTGTGGCAGAGTTAGTTACTTGTTAGCATTCCTAAGAGTCATAAAACCATCCTATCTGATCAAGGCCATGGCACCCAGGCCCCTTTCGCCCTGCCTGAGTTGGGACCACAGCTCTCAGATGGAAGTTTTTTAAAGATTTGCTTGTCCATATGCCAAATAATTGTGCCTGATTTGTCTCAGTCGCTACATATTAATCAATCATTAATGTGTCATTTCACTTTATACATAAACATTTCTTTACCTTTCTTGGTAATACAATAATACAGTACTTGTCATTTACTAATTAAATGATTGACTAAAATAATTTGCAATAGATGATTCATTGATTATATGTTGTAGTCTCTACACTGTTAATATATTAAAGGGGTCATATAATGGTACATGCACTTTTACAAGTTGATTGTACTGAAATGTGTGTTGGCAGTGCCTGTACACAACCATCATAAAATGATAAAAATCCATCCAGTGTTTTTTTTTTTATCTCCTTATATGTTTGAACCTCTCTGAAATCAAGCCGTTCGACCATGTGACGTCACACGGTCGGACGCCCCTCCCACGATTGTGATTGACAGCAGCGTTTCAACACACACCCGCCCTCGCTCATGAGCGAGCTGTCAATCATAGTCCGCGCGTCATTGTTGATACCCTCACTGGAGCGCTGTCTATGAGCATAATGGCGTCTGCGATTGTTCTTCGGTGTAATAAGGAACACAGCAGTCATTTGAATGTTCCTAAATCTGAGCCATTGAAGATGCAGTGGCTGAGTTTTGTTTTTGAAGCGATATGCCCAAAGGATTGACGCGGGGATTCCCTCACGGGGATTCCCCACGATCGTCCATGCTTTCATGTTTACGTGAATCATTTCACATCAGACAGCGTTACAAACGAGAAAAAACGGATCGGTACCAACGTGTTACTGCTGAACCTCCAGAAGATGTGAGTGTAATGTTTTATTAACCTTTATATTAGTATTTATATTAATCTTTGCAAATTTGCAAACCTTGCTGCACGCTTCATGATGAATGCATCTAAGGTTTACACTCCGGGTACATTACGGCATGTTTTCTATGTACGACGTTCTCAATATAATTCATAATCCCACGTTTATAATGAACAACGCGTGGTTATTGTGTTAGAATTGGTGTACGCACAGAACAGAGGGGCGGGGTGAGCAAAGCTCATTATCATTTAAAGCTGTATGCACTGAAACGGCGTGCTGAAAACAGAGCTGTTTTTGAGCAGGTAAAATTAGTGTTTTCTTACAATACTAATGAGAATTTTTAATTAAAGTATGTTACAAACTTTTAATTTAGACCCTGAAGAATCATATTAGCTTGTACAAAAATGGCATTATATGACCCCTTTAATAGGCTATATGCCATACCTATAAAAGTCCAAAGATGAAGAAGAGTCAAAAGTTTCCATAACGAGGGTATTTAATATTAAACAAACTCAAATAATCCACAAGGCGTAACAGCATGCACGTAACACAAACAATAACCGACAATTAATGAGGAAACACAGGTTCCATTTCAAGAGGTTTCTCGTATTGTGTAAGTAGTTTACGCGATGGGAAAAACTCCTTTTCTTGAGAATATTGAAGCCAATTTTTTTAAAACGCAGTGCAGCGGCACAGCAGACTGCTAGCTGAGCATCTAGAGAGGTCATTGGCTGTGCTGCAGCAACTGCATGAACCTGCAAGGCGGCTCATGCGCGCGAACCAATTAGGCTGCTTCAGAGCCTGCCAAAATGGGCGTGGCTTATAGCTATATAAGCCCCCATTTTCGCCATAGAATCAGATTTAATCTCCTTCAGCAAGTCTCCACTTCACTGTCCTCCGGATTAAGAAGCCTTCTTCGCCGCCGTCGAAAAGCCTTCAGCAGAACAAGCCACCGGCTAAGCAGCTCTGAGGACGCCGACACTCTGGTTTCACTGGACGCCTCCTTCAGCCCGCTGTTCTGCTGTGCCATCCGGCACGCTATATCCTTTTACAAAAGCTAGTATGTTCGCCGCTGCGACTCACTTCCGAAAAGAGCAATTTTCTCAGCCATTGTTTCAAATTCCTCGGGTCACCTGCACCTCATGTAGAGGCCCTCTCTTCGGCGGAGATAGTCACATCCTCTGCGCTTCACGGAGTGTTTTGAAATGGCGCTCTCTACACTGAGGGCTCGACTGGCCAGCTTCGCCGACGACGACCCGCACCCGCTCCCCCTTTTCCTTAGCTCAAACCGTGCAAGAAAAAGCGCCACGCACAGAGGATGCCAGAGCGGACGAATACGAGCGAGCACACACCGGCCAAGTCCCCGCGTGCCTCGCTCTCTCCCAGAGAAACACCCTCGCCGGTCCTGTTCACACAGGCAGACCAGCCCTCTCAGCGAGCGGCCGGTCTCGTCTCTTTTGGGGCATCAGACGAGGAGGACGACAAGGATGACAGCTTTTCCCTCGCTGCATCCGAATGTAAGATAAGATAAGATAAGATAAGAAAAACCTTTATTTGTCCCACAATGGGGAAATTACGGTTTGCAACAGTAGAGACAGGACAGAAATAGATAATATACAATTAAAAGATCAGGGCACATAAGTCAGGTATAGCACACTATATGGAACATGTAATGTAAATATAAATATAAAAATAATAAAATAAAATAAAATAGTCCAAAGTCAACAGC
Organism: Scardinius erythrophthalmus; assembly: GCF_964197995.2. Lineage (NCBI taxonomy): Eukaryota > Metazoa > Chordata > Actinopteri > Cypriniformes > Leuciscidae > Scardinius > Scardinius erythrophthalmus. Next base: position 35,396,661 of record NC_138227.1, on the reverse strand, counting down.
GTTCGTTGTACAGTCTGACGGCCGCTGGTAGGAAAGACCTGCGGTATCTCTCCCTCACACAGCGGGGATGGCGCAGCCTGTCACTGAAGTTACTCTCCAGGGTTTACAGAGTATAGTGCAATGGGTGGGACTCATGGGTCAGCATAGCTGTCAATTTAGCCAGGATCCTTCTGTCTCCTACCTCTCTCACTGAGTCCAGCGGACAGCCCAGGACAGAGCTAGATTTCTTGATCACCTTGTCCAACTTTTTTATGTCCCTCTCAGTAATGCTGCTGCTCCAGCAAGCCACAGCATAGAGGATGGCTGACGCCACCACAGAGTCATAAAAAGTCTTAAGAAGAGGCCCTGTCACTCCAAAGGACCTCAGCCTCCTCAGGAAGTACAGCCTGCTCTGACCCCTCTTATACAGAGCATTAGTGTTATGAGTCCAGTCCAGCTTGTTATTTAAGTGAACACCCAGGTACTTATAAGTGTCCACTCTATCAATATCCCTTCCCTGGATGTTCACCAAGGGGGGGAGAGCAGGCCGCCGTCTGCGAAAGTCGACCACCATCTCCCTGGTCTTCCCCGCGTTGATCCGGAGGTGATTTAGCTGACACCAGTCCACAAAGTTCTGTATCAGTCCTCTGTACTCTGCATCATCATCCTCAGTGATGAGGCCAACAATGGCAGAGTCATCAGAGAACTTCTGCAGTACACATCTGTCCGAGTTGTGTCTGAAGTCTGCCGTATAGAGGGTGAAGAGGAAGGGGGCCAGCACAGTTCCCTGGGGGACACCCGTACTACACATGAGATGGTCAGACACGCCGTCACGTGCTCTCACAAACTGTGGCCGGTTCGTGAGATAGTTCAAAACCCACTGTGACAGCAGGTGGTCCACACCAGTCCTCTCCAGCTTGTCCTTCAGAAGCATCGGCTGGATGGTATTAAAAGCGCTCGAGAAATCAAAAAACATGATTCTTACAGTGCTGCCGGGCTTTTCCAGGTGGGCGAGGGCATGATGCTGCAGAAAGATTACAGCGTCCTCCACCCCGATGTTGGGCCTGTAGGCAAACTGTAGTGGGTCCATAGAGGGGCCCACTGTGGAGCGGAGATGTTGCAGGACCAATCTCTCCAGCGTCTTCATCAGGTGTGATGTAAGAGCCACTGGCTTGAAGCTGTTGAGATCTTTAGGGTGCGATGTTTTTGGCACCGGTACCACACAGGACGTTTTCCACAACTGTGGTACCACTCCCAGTTTCAGGCTCAGGTTGAAGATCCTCTCCATAACTCCGCTCAGCTGGTCTTCACAGGACTTCAGGAGCCTGGAGCTGATACCATCAGGACCTGCTGCTTTCCTCCCCTTGATTTTCCTTAGCGCCTGTCTCACCTGTACTGCTGTAAAGGACAGGGGTAGGCAGGGCGAATCATTGCTAGGGATGTGAGAAAGTCCATCTTGTCCCGGTGGTGTGGGGATGAGATGCAGTTGTGTGGGGGGAGGTGTGGGGGGAGGCGTGGGGGGAGGGATGACTGGCTGATCAAACCTGTTGAAGTGATGGTTTAGATCATTTAGCCACTTAAGGTCCCCCTCGACCTGTGTGGAGGGTGATTTAAAACCTGAGATGGTCTTCAAGCTACTCCACACCCCCCTAATGTCTCTCTGTTCCAGCTGTCTATTTAGCTTTCTCTTGAAACAGGCCTTCCCCTCTCTGATCTTCCTCCTCAGCCTCTTCTGTACAACCTTCAGCTCAGCTTTGTCCCCCAATCTAAAAACTCTCCTCTTCTCCTTTAAGAGAGCTTTAATATCAGGGGTAATCCACGGCTTGTTGTTTGAGAAGCACCGTACCGTCCTGGTGGACACAGTGTTCTCGTAGCAAAAATTAATATAGTCCGTAATACAGTCTGTAAGTGCGTTGATATCCTCCCCATGTGGGTCACAGAGCTCTGACCACATAGTGGTATCAAAACAGTGTTTAAGAGCCTCCTCACTCTCTGCAGTCCAGCTCCTCACTGTTCGTGGCACCACAGGCTCCCTGTATACAATAGGCGTATACACCGGCTGAAGATGGACCATATTGTGATCAGCTTTCTCTATGGGGGGGAGGGGAGTCACAATGTATGCCTCCTTGATGTTAGCAAAAAGCAAGTCCAATGTTTTATTGTCTCTGGTTGGGCAGGTGACATACTGGGTGAATGTGGACAGCACAGATGAGGGAGAAACATGATTAAAATCTCCAGAGATCAGGAAGAGGACATGTGGATGCTGTGTCTGGAGCCTGTTGGTGACTGAGTACAGGACATCCGTTGCTGTCTCAGCATGTGCAGAAGGAGGCACGTACACTGCTATCACAATGACATGTGAAAACTCACGTGGCAGATAATATGGTCGCATGCTAACAGCAAACAATTCAATGTCCCGACTACAGAATCGCTCCTTAATCGTGCAATGTTTAGGTTTACACCATCTTTCATTCACATACACAGCCAGACCTCCTCCACGCTTCTTACCGCTGTCAGCCGTCCTGTCCGCTCGTAGGAGATGAAAATTATCCATGATAACAGCAGAATCCGGGATGTTTGTTGTCAGCCAGCTCTCAGAGAAGATAAGTAAGCAGCTGTCCTTATACTCTCGCTGATATCGTGTTAGCGCTGAGAGCTCATCTGTCTTATTAGAAATGGACCTGAGATTACCCATAGTGACAGAGGGGACTGCAGGTCTAAAACGCCTTTTCTTCTCTCGAAGTTTCTTTCCAGCACGACATCCTCGGTGAGTCCTGTATAACATCTCCGGGGGTATCACATGTCTGTCTCAGATGATCTCCGCTGCGCGCCGCAGCGCTAAAAGCTGATGCCGTATGTAAACAATGCGTGTCCCAACTCCGACAGTCATTGTTCCATAAATGGGTAAAAAGTGCTATAATCCTAAAACGTATGTAAGTCCAAAGAAAGTTAACATTAAAAAGTCTCTACAAAATAATTTACAAAAGAAAACATAAAAAGAAAAGAAACGAGAGAAGAAAGGAGGAAGTGTTGCAACCAGCTGCTACTTCCTGCAGCGCCGGACAAAAAAAAAAATGTGAGGAATGGACGGGCTCCATGGCCGACCCCGCACCCTCAACACAAGCCAGCACGAGCGACGTGAGAACCAGCCTTGATGCAGAGCGTGCTGACTAGGGCTAGTGAAGACTTTGGGCTCGAGTGGTCTTCGCCCACACATAGCAGACTGGACAAGTGGTTCCTGCAGGGGTGCCGGCAGGCCCCTTAGCAGAGGCCTGTGCCTTTCTTTCCTGAAATACATGATGAGCTAACGAAGTCGTGGAAAGTGCCACATTCAGCTTGTCTAAAACCTTCTATTTCCTCAACGCTGTCTTGATTATCGATGGAAAAAGGATAAAGGATACGAGACGATTCCACCCCTCAAAGAAGCTGTGGCCACGCACCCTTGCCCACCCACCACCATGGGATGGAAAGCTAAAGTGACTCACCCGTCTAAGCCTTGCTCTTCAGCTCTCGCCGGCCGAGCCTACGCCTCCGCTGGTCAAGCTGCTTCGGCGATTCACACCATGGCTATCCTCCAAGTTTTTCAGGCCAAACTTCTCCACTCGATGGACGAGTCTGGACCTGAACCGGAAGCCATTGATCTGTTCGGCCCAGCAGTCAAGGGCTTTGTGGAGTGTTACTCTGCTTCCACCCAGAGCGATGGGGACCCCGACCCAAGATTGTGTTGGACCCTGAGCCTCGAAAACCTTCCTAGCCATGGCGACAGGAAGGAAAAGAGAGTATTTGAGTCCTGCTGTGACCGGACCAACCTCCAAAAAGTTTTTCACGCATCTCCCAGTCCCCTCTTCTCAGATGGCTGGAAATGTCAATATTGCAGAAAACAAACCTGTTTTGAAACATGTTCACCTGCAAATAAACACTGTTTTTATGGCGACCCAAATAAAACACAAAAATAATTTTTTCTGTCTGTTCTCCCTCCAGCTCATGCTGGAAAGGTAATAAATGTAGGCTGTGTGCCCACTATGAAGTATGCACCCCTGCACATTCCCACTATTCCCACAATATCAGTTTTCACTCTGGTTTGCGCTGGAGGTGTAATAAATGTAGGTTGTGTGCCCACTATAAAGTACGCACCGCTGCAAATAAGCACTGTTCCCGAAGTATCACAAATACAGAACAGCTGGGCAGCCGGGTCCCTATCACAAAGCGGTCCCCAGACATCATTCAACACCTAGCAATGCGGGCCAGGGCCTGGGAGGCCATTCCCGAAATATTAGAATGGGTGTTGAACATAATAAAATGAGGCTACTTGTTACAGTTTGCTCGCAGACCCCCGCGCCTTCTAGCCGTGGTTGAGACAACAGTGAGAAGCGACGTGGCTCACGTCCTTTGCACCGAAGTGTCGAAACTGCTAGTAAAAGGAGCTGTGGAACCAGTCCCTTTATCACAAAGTGAGTCGGGCTTTTACAGTCGCTATTTCCTCATCCTTCCAAAGAAGGATGGCGGCCTCAAGCCCATCCTAGATCTGAGACACCTGAACAAAGCGCTGATGACGTGCCCGTTCAGGATGCTGACAACCAAACAAATCCTTGCGCAAATTCGCCCATGTGATTGGTTTCTCTCAGTGGATCTGAAAGATGCTTACTTTCACATTCAGATAACGCCCCATCACAGGTAATTTTTGAGATCCGCTTTCAAGAGCTAGGCTAATCAGTACACGGTCCTACCGTTTGGTCTATCACTTGCACCCCGTACATTTACGAAGTGCATGGATGCAGCTCTCACCCCCCTGAGACAATGGGGAGTGCGAGTGTTGAACTACCTCGACGATTGGCTGGTTATAGCTCAATCGGAGGCCCAGTTAATAACTCACCGGTCTTGGCTCCTCAGCCATCTAGAATGCTTAGGTCTCAGGATCAATGTTTCCAAAAGTGCACTCTCTCCCAGCCAGAGCATTTCCTTCCTGGGAACAGTCATAAACTCAATGAGAGCAACAAATGAGAGTGCGGGTTACGTCAAAGCGTTTGCGCGCCTCTCAAGAGATTTCAGAGGATGTTAGGTCTCATGGCCTCAGCATCATCAGTACTCCAGCTGGGTCTACTGTACAAGCGTCCTCTTCAGTGCTGGTTAAAACTCTGTGCCACTTGCCACTTATGCATCAAAGTGAACCACGGCTGTATCAGAGCCCTGGCTCCTTGGAAAGCAGCCGGCTGGTACCAAACCGGCGTGAGTATGGGCGTGATTTTAAAGAGAACAGCTATTCCCACAGACGCCTCCAACCTGGGTTCAATCGCTACAAGCTTTTCTCCCATATCTAAAAGGCCACCACGTCTTGGTCCGGACGGACAACATGTCAGTGGTGTCCTATATAAATCGCCAGGGTGGACTCAGGTCGAGAAACCTGCACACCATGACCAAAAACCTCATAATATGGGCTTAGCACAATCTGCGCTCACTGATAGTGGCACACGTGCCAGACATTCTAAACCAGGGTGTGGATATGCTATACAGAGACAAAGTTCCCCCTAGGGGAATGGTCGCTTCACCCGTGAACAGTTCAGCTGATATGGAGCATCTTCGGCGAGGCAGAGGTCGACCTCTTCACCAAACATTTTTCTCCAAAGACAGGGATGCGCTAGCCCACGATTGGCCGAGCCGCCCAGTGTATGCATTCCCTCCGGTCACGATGCTTCCTCAGGTCATCGAATGGATCAGAGAGAGCAAGTGTGCAGTGCTTTTGATAGCTCCTCTATGGAAGAACCAGCTACGGTTCTCAGAGTTGACTCAGCTGCTGGAAACAGCCCCATGGCCGATTCCGCTGAGGAGAGACCTCCTCACACAAGTGAACAGAACGATCTGGCACCCCGTCCCGACTTGTGGGCTCTCCATGTATGGCCCCTCAACAGGTATCCGGGGACCTCCCAGAAAGGGTGCTGAAAACCATCACTGAAGCGAGAACACCCTCAACCAGGCGTCTTTATGCTCTAAAATGGTCAGTGTTCTCCGGCTGGTGTACAGCACGGAGCCTGGACCCCTACTCGTGTGGAATGCCAAAGGTGCTCTCCTTTTTACAAGAACTTTTGGACATGGGGCGCACCCCCTCCATGCTCAAAGTATATGTAGTAACCATAGCAGCATTTCACTCTCACGTAGCCGGGCAATCGCTGGGAAGAAACGACCTGGTTGTACACTTCTTTAAAGGGGCCAGAAGGCTAAACCCACCTCAACCCCCCTCTGTGCCTGTCTGGGACCTCTCCATGGTCTTGAAGGCCATGAAAGGAGCCTCATTTGAGCCACTTCATTCAACTGACCTTAAGGCTCTCTCATGTATTGGGGAGTATAAACCATTTAGTGCTTTGTAAGTAATCAGCAATATTTAAGAATTTGTACGATGTTTAATAGGGAGCCAATGCAGTCAAGTCAAGTCAAGTCAACTTTATTTATATAGCGCTTTTCACAATACAGATTGTATCAAAGCAGCTTCACAGTATTAAATAAAATAGTACATCAGTGTTTGTTTCTGGTGTAAAACATCCACGTTTGGTAATGCAGATCAATAGCACTGGTGAATCGATTAATCAATTTAAGCATCCCCAACTGAGCAAGCCAAAGGCAACAGTGGCAAGGAACCAGTGCAGTTTTGACAGAACCGGGCTAATATGTTCATACTTCCTGGTTCTAGTAAGAACTCTAGCTGCTGCGTTTTGAACCAGCTGTAGTTTGTTTATTATGTGTGCAGGGCATCCACCTATAAGAGCATTACAATAATCTAGCCCTGAGGTCTAGAGGTGCTATCAAAGAGCACACCCAGGTTCCTAACTGATGACGAAGACTTGACAGAGCAGCCATCAATTGTTAGACAGTATTCTAGGTTAGTGTGTGTGGAGATCCAGTGCATTGTAGGCAGTGTCTAAAAACAGCAAAGAATCGTAAAAACAGAGAGAACACCGCAACGGAAAAACAACACAGGCTCGTTGGAAAAACTTAACTGTGGCAACTTTTATGCAAAATACCCACCGATACATATACAGTATATCACTGCAGTTTCCAACAGAAATTAATACTAGAGACAGAAAAAAAAAAAAAAAAAAACAGCAAGCACTTTTAATATTTTTCATAGAAAATTATGATTACATGCATATGCAGATTATGGATGCATTTTCACGTGACTCCTTGCAAAATATAAAATTATGACCTCTTAACACTTTTTAGCATATTGCATGATTTGTCAACAAATACATTTAGGAGGTTGCATCACAAAACCAGCACTATATGTTTGACTTTTGTGACATACTAAGCTTGCTCTGTAGCTCAGCTGGTACATTATTGTACTTGGAACAATCCTGTGAAACAAGAGTTATGACAAAATAACTCATAGGACCCTATCTTGCACCCAGCACAATTGACTTTGACTTTGAATGTATCATTCCTATTTTGCACCCGCGCACAGCAGACTTTTCCCTCCATAGACGCACGTCGGTAAACTAGGAAATTCATTTGCGCTCCCAGGGGCAGTTCAGTGCAAAGAGGAGGCGTGTTCTGGCGCAAACGTTCCCTGGTGCTATTTTGCAGGTTTAAAAAACAATTCCGCCACTGACCAGAAAAAACCTAGTCTAAAGTCAGTGGTGCATTGCGCATGTTATTCATATGCTATTTTAAGGGCGCATACTTGGCCATAATCAATGTAGCATGTGCACAATGCGCATGCACTTTGCTGATCTCATCTACACACAGACGCAGCAGTTCTCATTTTTAGAAAACCATACATTATTACAAGGAAAAATATTAACACATGAGGGAAATCATTGTTGTGTCCATGAAGATGTGAAAAAAATAGGCATAAATCGTAAGATAGATTTATGCCTATTTTTTCACATCTTCATGGACACAACAATGATTTTCCTCACGTGTTAATATTTTATACATTTACCCAAATTTTTATACGCCTTTTAAACCAAAGCTAATTTGGGTGGGTTTCTCCCATCCCATACAATGTCACTTCTCTGTGTTTTATGGCCCTGATCGTCGGTCTCCTCGGCTGTGAACTGCTCTTGGCGCTCGCCTGGCAAATCCGCTGTTATTATAGCAATCCGCCATGGAACAAGCGCTTGCTCTTAAAGGGAATGTGAGATGTCGCTCTGATTGGTTTATTTCGCGTTACGCCCAGACCACACCTATGAGTAATGAAGCTACTTCAGACCAACCCATTTTAGATTTGCGTCGGGCACAAGAGTCATTTATCCCGCCGGTATAATAGCAACAGCGCCCAAGACCCCCCCACAAAGTTGCTTGCGTTTCGCGCTTGATACTTGCGTTTCAGATCGTTAAAATAGGGCCCAAAGACTTCTAGAAACAAGCTAAAATACCACGGTTGCTTCTGCAATTGGGTTTTTATGTCACACTTTCCTTTGTTAACACTAGGTTTAGGGTTTATTTTTGGTTTTAAAATGCAATGGAACATTTACCTTTTAACGCCACTCACCGGACATTTCAATTCAGAACTGTAGTCTCCATTTCAAAGTGGATGACTAGGAACAGTGTTTTAGGCCAAATGGAGGGGAAAAAACTATAAGAAACTGCCATTTCTACCAGAAAGACTCGGGAGATAGAATGATATAACAAAGCATATATTTATTAACACCCCAGCAAGCACATATTTATAAAGTTCTTTGGCGTAGGCCCCGTCCGTAGCGCACAATCCGAGGGTAGCGGAAACTGCATTTCCTGCCTGAAGAAGAAGGCAGGGGCACAGCTGACCCCCGGGAGGTATGGGAAGAGACCATCCTGGTGGTGGTGGGGAGGATGGAGGGGAAGGGACCATCTTGGTGGAGGTGGGGAGGATGGAGGTAATGTGGGTTCTTCCCAACCCGAGTACAGGTGAGAAGGCTGTTGAAGTGTTTAATTTGTATCATAATGCTGTTTAAAGAGTAGACAAAGTACTACCCTTATTAAAAGTACTACAAAGTACAACAATAACGGTTTTGTTAATTTGTTAAAGGGGAGGTACAATGGTGTTTCATGTATTCAGAGTTGTTTAAAGTGTTAAAGAGATGGATTCTCATGCTTAACATGGCCAAAGTTTTTTAAAAATATTTTGGACGAATAACGGAGAATTTCTGTGCCGAAAATCTTACTTCCGGGTTGGTACAAGTTTCGGCTGGGTTTTTTTCGACCGTGGATCTAATGACGTAGACCAGAGTGGAAGTCCTTATATGAGCATTTCTCCCGGAAAAGCTCGCCTGCGCACACGTCGACCAGAGGAGAGCGAGACCGCGCACATCAACGCGCTTCAACAGGAAATCATCGGCAGCGCTGCATAGTGTCTCCAAAGTGTGTTTTTGGATGTGAGGGAAAGCTTACCATGTTCAGTTTCCATAGAACCCAGCGTTAGGAACAGTGGATGCAGATTGTTTTTCCGGGGCAAAAACGAGTTGTGTAGACTGTTTGTTCCCTGCATTTCGACGATGAATGTTTTATAAACAAAGCCCAGATCGACGGATTCTCTCTATGGCTCTGGCTTTGCCCACATGGCCCGCCTCCAGACGCTCGTTTTTTTCCGGAAAGACTCGGTACAGCCTATCTTTCTTTTATAGATATAATAAAACTAAAGACTTTTTGGAGATATGAAGTATGCAATACTACTCTATAGGTACTCAAGATTAACAGGAGATTGAGTGAAAATGAGCATTTCACCCCCCCCTTTAAACCCTCTGTCAATCCCACTGTTCATGCTGACAAAAAAAAGGATTTTTTTTTTTTTTTAGGAGAGTAAGCATTGTTAATTTACATATACTAGAAACACTGTAACAATTCAAAGCGGGTTGAAAATCAGCGAACTTACAATTTAAGTCTTGTAATTTTACTCAACAAATAGCTAAACTAATGAGGTAAATTCCCATGTGTTCTGTTGGTATATGTGCCCCAGATGCTGTTATATTAACCACTTACAACAAATTCAGCAGTTGCCTCAGATCAAAGGCAACAACTAGTTCTCCTCACTTTTTCCTTCACTATTATGAGCATCTCTCTTGACTTTTACTTTAAAACTAAATTTTACTCGACTCGACTGATCAGAGTTCATCAAAAACTATTGGATGTTTTTTTCTTCAAATAATGGACATTAACTGAATCTATACATTTATTTATGTGGCCAATTTCATTGTTTTGACCAGCAAATGGAAAATGGAACCATGCCTTCATATTTTTACTTTACTTTGTTCAAGGAGTTTGTTCATATTAAATATTTCATCCTAATTTTGACACTTACAGTTTATTTAGCAATTATATTGTTTAATGCCATCATTTTGTTTGTTGTGTTTAAAGAGAGATCCCTTCATGAGCCAATGTACATCCTGATATTTTGCTTGTCTGTCAATGATCTCTATGGGTCAGCTGGTTTTTTCCCCAGGATAATGGTTGATCTTCTTTCTAATACAAATATCATTTCTAGGCCAGCGTGTTTTGTTCAGATTTTTACAATTTATTCTTTTGCAGTATCTGAATATACAATATTAACTCTGATGGCATATGACAGATATGTTGCCATATGCAACCCTTTAAAATATCATCAAATTATGACCTCAAAAGTAACAGCATTGTACATGGCAATAGCATCACTTTATGCAGCATTTTCTATGGGTCTTGTTATTTTCTTCTCAGCCAGGTTGCCTTTGTGTGGGACTGACATAGCTCGACTGTACTGTTCCAACTGGTCTGTGGTTCGGCTCTCTTGTGGGACTTCCACTTTGAGTAACAACATACTTGGATTTTTTGCCTCAACAACAACAGTTTTTCTCCCTGCCTTCTTCATTTTATATACTTATGTCCGAATTTTGATTATTTGTCAAAAAAGCTCTAAAGAATTTAGGGGCAAAGCATTACAAACATGTCTTCCTCACATTATAAGCTTTCTGAACTACTCTATAGCATCATTTTGTGATATTGCTCTAAGTCGGTATGATTCAGACAAATACAAGATTGTGGGTATATTTTTTTCAGTGGAATTTCTGATTATTCCTCCTATTCTCAATCCTCTTATTTATGGCTTAAATTTGCCAGAAATTCGCAAAAACATTTTGTGCTTGTTACAACGGTCAAAAATTGCCAATATTCCATAAGTAATTAAAGGAGAATATGACATTTTAAAAAGCTACTTGGTTTTGCAGTATTTTTTTTTTTATTTATTATTATAAAACTTAATTTTCTGAAATGATTTGTTGAGAGCTGTAAGATGAGGCACTTTGTTTTCTCACGTAACAGATACTTCTGATGTCATCATAAAACAAGATCTCCTTGATGTTCTGTACCAATCTTCACTCTAATATTTAACAAAATAGTTATGGCACATTTCCTTTTTGTTACTTGTTACTCAACACTGTGAAATTTAAAATATTTAAGCATTAACACGCTTTGTCTCAACTGTGTTTGAATCTTGATTTTTTTTTTCTTTTCTTGCTTTAAGTAATTTATATTTCAGTTCAATTCACATTCATTTGTATAGCCCTTTTCACAATACATATAATTTCAAAGGACCTTTACTGAAAATGCTTGTGTCTCCATTACAATTTAGAATGATCTTTTATCAGAGCTGAGTGTGTCCAAGTAATGTATTTGGAATTTAAGGCAGAAACAATGAGCTTTATTGAAGTAATTATTACGAGTTATGGACATAATGATTCTAATATATGGAAAAATTAGCATTGGTGCATGTTGATTCAGAGTTTGCATCATCTGAAGTCCTTGCAGGAGTTGGAGTCATCTGTTCATAAGTTTTGGGCATCTGAAGTCTTTGTAAGTGGCTGGATCCAAACTGGAGCTGACATACTCTCTACGGAATGTGGATCCCGAGATAAAGCAGAAAACCAAATGGAAAATAATAAAGCCTAGACTAGCTGCTGTAGTGTTCTGTCATCGGTTTAAATTTGGAAGTTTAATATTTACATTATATAAAAAATATATATATAATTAAAAACCCTATACAACTATACCTGTTTTAATATTCTGTCCTTAGGTATTACATATACATGGGCATGCAGGATTAATACATTTGCTTGAATGGAGCTATTGAAGCAGCACAAGTCTTGATTGTGACCATGCCTGGTAGAGTCCCATATTCATTAAAGACAAAAAATACACATTTCTTAAGGGGAGTTAAAAATGGACAAGGGGACATGTAAAACCATTAAAAACTAAACAAATATATTATTATATACAGCGGTAAATACAGCGGTCATGCCCTGACGAAACTTACCAGTTCACAAAATTAACGGAATGCATAGCTGATATAAAAAAACTGGGTGACTAGTAATTTCCTACTACTTAATTCTGAAAAACAGAGATTCTAATTATTGGACAAAAAACTTCCGTAATAACCAAGAATAATGTTTAACACTTATTGGCTGCTCTGTCAAGTCTTCGTCGTTGGTTAGGAACCTGGGTGTGCTCTTTGATACCAAACTTTCATTTGAAAGCCACATGTCTAGTATCTGTAAAACCGCATTTTTCCATCTTAAAAATATATCTAAATGACGTCATATGCTCTCAATGACAAATGCAGAAGAATTAGTCCATGCGTTCATGACATCAAGGCTAAATTATTGTATTGCTATTATGGGTGGTTGCCCTGCATGCTTAATAAACAGGTGTGTAATTTTTCCGGATAAATCTGGATATCTGGCTTTTCAGACCTGAAAATTGTGCTCTTGGAAATCATGCAAATCCCCTTTGCACGTGCAAGGCACGGGTCGGGTATTGGTAAACATAATGACCGCTCACCGCTGTCAACGTTTTTTGTGCCTCTGATTCATGTCTTCAAATCACTCCTCAAGTAGTCCATTCATTTGTCACGATGGGACTTCATTCAAAGCAGAGCTCCACCAAGGAGCCTGCACTCGTTGCGGAAGGTTATCTAAAGTGTGCTGAGAATTTGGGATGTGTGGGGCGAACTATTTCTTTTCTTAGCTGAAGCCGGCAACGGGACAAAATAAATGTAAAGAGAGGCATAGTGGAGTTCCTATTTTCGTTTTGACAAGTTTAATAAATTCTGTAGTCTACCCTTTACATTACCTGGCAGGTGACATTATTCTAAAACGCATAAGATATTTTCATGCAGTAATGTGATATACATGACACCGAGACGCAAAGTAAGCAAGACAGAAAAAGGAAGTACAAGCAACACATGCAGCACAAGTACAAGGTTGCCAAGAAACACATGCAGCAACCGGCAGCAACAAAGAATCACAAACGGCAAGTTGCGCAGTAATACTAATGTAATGCGGTCACAGGTGTATGTTTGTTGAGCAATTTACAACGGATTCGAACGCAGCTCAACCAATCAGAATGAAGGACTGGAACTATCCGTTTTATAATAGAAAGTAAATTATGTTGAGCCATCTGAAATTATGTAAGCTTAAGCCATTACCTAGCCACTGTAACACCTCAGAACTCTCCAGTTTCCCAGCCATCTTTAGCTAGTGGGTTCTTACCAAAGATTCTAGAACCATGAAATTTTACCATGATTTCTATTGCTATGAGAAAATAACATGGGATGTTGAAAAATCAAGTTTGTCATACTAACTATGCAACAAATACAAATGCTTGCCTAAGTATAATTTATTTATTCTTACATTCCCAACATTCTTTGAGCCATGGCCAAACTTGCTCTGAACAGCCCAGATGTAAAATACATCGATGATTGGGTGAAGAATCGGTTTAAATGGAGCTGGTTGAAGGAGACTGTCCAAGTCCAAGGAGAGACCATGCCAATCAATTGTTTCAGCAAAATTAGGGAAGCAGGCAGAGCAATTTACAACACTTGCAATCAACATATAAATTACGGAACAAGTGGGAAGAATGCCCTAAAGAAGCATGTGGAGCATCCAAAGCATATAAAGGCTTGGAAGACGCAACAGCAGAACATGTGCATTGATATAACACCATCGGATAATATAATTGTTGCAGCTTCAACTAACCCAGTGCAACCCAGAATTCCTCCTTTATGCAACTGTGTTGCACAGGATCAAGTAAGTGCTGTAACGACTGCGAGTGTGAACCAAACACAGACAAATCTTCTTCCAGAAGATTAATTCAAACTCTCCGCTTCTCGCCGAATGAAAGGGGGAAGATTTGGTCAGGACTTCGCATCCTCATCAATCTTTTCATGGGGTCCAGGCGCCACCAGTCTGGCTATTTAAAAAAGCCCCCCAGCACTGACGAAATAACTGGTCAATGCTAGCTTTGTTGCCGAACACTGATTGGTTAAGAGAATGACAGAGACCAAGGTCCCACGAGAGAGATACAAAACAGACCATCTTCTTAAGGACCTCTGAATTACCTCAGATTGGAATGTCGTAAGCCCCATAGACTTTACACACAAAGAGACGTTACAAATCAAAATCCATAAAACTCATCCCAGAACAATTCTTGACTGACCTATAATCAAACACAATTGAAGCTTCTAGGTGATTTTGCTCAAACATAATCCCACACAGAGTCTTCACATTCCAGACTCAAATCACCAAACCCAGAGCCATGAATCACCCACAGGCTCCAGAGAGTATGCTAACCAAATACTTTTTATTGGTTAACTAAAGTAAGAACGTTGTCAATGTTTGATAGTTTTGCAAGACGGATCGGTTCAGAGATGGTACTGCTCAGGGCCCTACCAAGAGGTCACCTGACCCCTGTGACAAAACAGACCCCATCTTTCTTAAGGACCTCTGAATGACACAGAGTAAAATCTTTTCAAACCACAGAACTGAGATTTCACCTATAACTATACATAAAATCATTCAAGAACAATTTTCGATTTTCGAAATCGTTTCGCAAGACGATGTAAAGGCTAACTTGAATTTAACGTTACCGAGAAAGTTCAGATCGTTTCCCTTTTGGAGGGGAAAGGCACGTATGAGCTTAGTTGCAAAGACCGGCAGCTACGACCCGAACATGTGTTGGTCCGAGGAGAAGGCCAAAGCCTTTTCCAGAGGTTCCTGGAGTTGCTGGGGAGGAGAGGAGGAGATCAGAGCGATCGATGATAGAAGAGGAAAGAGAGCGAGGAAACTGAAGGTTTGGACTTTTATCAGTGTCCCATGTACCGCCCCTTCTTCGTGGAGGACGAATCCTCTGTCGAGATTTTCTGGCGGGAAGATCCCTGAGTTCGTTTGGACCGGTTTCCTGGCTCGAGTTACAGTGACGATTGACTTAAGCCTTTCGGTTCCAGAAATATGAATTGTGTAAACAATGTATATTGCTGCATTCTGCTATTGGAATTCGACTCTGTTAGATTGAGAGAATTACAGAGATATCAAACACATCATATGAAGGTTGTAGAAATGCGAAGTTACAGGGGATATGCAGAATTACACACATATAAAGTTTGATTAAACACACAATAAAATTGTCAGTGTTTCCATTATGGCCAGTGACAACACTTGCGAAACACAGGAATACGTATCAAACATTTGAAGAGTTTTCTCTGAAATGTTCCATGAAAAGGTGGAGAGAGGAGAGAGAGTGATAGAGCCAATTCAATGTAAGGGGATTATTAGGAGGCCATGATTGGTAAGGGCCAATGTGTGGAATGTGGCCAGGACACCGGGGTTACACCCCTACTCTTTACGAGAAATGCCATGGGATTTTTAATGACCACAGAGAGTCAGGACCTCGGTTTTACGTCTCATCCGAAGGACGGTGCTCTTTTGACAGTATAGTGTCCCCGTCACTACACTGGGGCGTTAGGACCCACACAGACCACAGGGTGAGCACCCCCTGCTGGCCTCACTAACACCTCTTCCAGCAGCAACCTGTTTTTTCTCAGGAGGTCTCCCATCCAGGTACTAACCAGGCTAAGCCCTGCTTAGCTTCAGTGGGCAACCAGTCTTGGGCTACAGGGTGATATGGCTGCTGGGTAAAAGGCTCAACCCTCCACGACCTCCTACGGTGCCCTCCTGGGATCCATTTATGGTCCTTCGGGCCCTTAAGGAACCTCCATTCGAGCCGCGACAGACAGCCGCTCCTCCCGACCGACTGTTGTCACACTGAGTTACTCACAGACATCCAGTTGTTGCTAGATAGCTGTAAGACACCTTGACATAAGTAGGTTAAGACCGGTTAAGACCGACTGACTTCCACCTAGCTTTGCAACGCTGGCTACCTCTGAAGCAGCCTGTTGAATTTCACATAACTATGGCACCTTGGGCAAGTTCCAAGTTACTCACACACAGTGTTACACACAAGTAGATAATATATAATCAGGATAGCACAATAAAAATATCAAATATACTTGATGGTGCAGTGATTTTTACATCATGTGTGGTCATGGGAATACCTATAAGGGACTGACGAATTAGATGAGGGTTTGACTTATAGGTTGCTTTACAATACTGGTTGCTAATAGTTGACAAGATATGGAGGTATGCATACGTGTGCTATGTATAATCGTCTGTTCTATTTTCCTCCTCTTTAGAGAATGTAGACATATGGAGAAAGTCCATCTTTTTTAGATGTTTATCGAGCATAAGCATTAGCATTAATCGAGAGAGTCACCGCTCGTATATGCTCTGGAGAGCAGAAACAGCTGCGTACGGTACATCGTCGCTGTACTCGGGTCCACCAGATCCTCCGGAGGGTTTCAGGAGTTTCACAATTTGCTCCAGGAGCTAGGTTTGGTGGACCTACTGGTGAGGACGCTGACGAGGACAGCGTAGGCCGTATAATGCCTCTGCCTCGAGTGATCGCTGCCTGACGAGCCCGCGCTGTACAGCCCGTCGCAATGTTCACCCTCGCCCGCACCCACCTAATCTGTCATTTATTTTTGTTTTGATAATAAATGGAGCCAACCTCCAAAAGTGAAACCTATCCAACCTGGTCTCACAGGATTCCGTGAAATGTCCACGGGCCCTTAACTCAAAATCCGTGGAGGCATCACGGAATCACCCCAAATTCCGTGATGCGGCCACGGATATAACTCCAACGCAAGTCAATGACACTGACCTTCCGTGGCCCACACACGGATACCCGTTTCAATGACGGAATACAGAACTCACTCAACGGACGTGCTTTCTCATTTGGAAACGCCACATTTGAAGTTTTTTTTTTTTCTTTTCCGACATCAAATGCCATAATGACGTTAACCTGTCTGTTATTGTAGCTATTGCATTGTCCTGTCATCATAAAATTTCAGTTAGCCTAACCAAAGTCCCGTGATGGCACCACGGACCGCAACAACCGGACCTCACTCATGGACGATGTAATGTTTCTGGCTTGTTTAGGAACTTATAAGCTTTAGGTCAACTGTGTTGCAATGGCATGTAATTAACTTGACATTTTGTCTCGTCCTGTCATCATAAAATCCAGCTTGATGGCGTTTACACCTTGCTCGCTTGGCTAGTCAGAACTAAAATCTGTGAGCACGGAGTGAGTCTGTGGTGAGACCACGGATAACTCCAACGCAAGTCAATGACACTCATCTTCCTTGGTCCACACACGGATATTTGTTTCAATGACAAAGAACAGATCTCACTCAATGGACGTGCTTTCTCATTTGGAAACACAACATTTTAAGTAGGCTATTTATTTTCCAACACCAAATACCATAAAAACGTTAACCTCTGTGTTATTGTAGCTATTGCATTGTCCTGCCATCATAAAAATTCAGTTTGATTCTGTTAGCCAAACTGAAGTCCCGTGATGGCACCACGGACCTCAACAACCTGACCTGATCACTGGATGTTGTAATGTTGCTCACTTGTTTAAACACTTAAAAGCTTTATGTCGACTGTGTTACAATGGCATGTAATTTAGTTGACATTTTGTCTTGTCTTGTCATCATAAAATCCAGTTTGATGGCGTTTTACACCTATTGCTTGCTTGGCTATAGTCAGATCTAAAATCTGTGATTGGAGCACGGAGTGAGTCTGTGGTGAGACCACGGATAACTCCAAGGCAAGTCGTCTCACGTCAGTTCGTTATATGGTCACGTAATTTAATCTATTATGATTCGTGCCACGTTTATTTATTCGTTTTATTTATTTACGTTTATATTTTCGTACAATACCAGCACGTTTTTTAAACTAATGTATTGTCAATGGGAAGCGTCTTTCGTGATCACATAGCACTAGTCGGATGCAGCAGAGAAGCTGTTTAATCATTCACGAGATCTTATCTTATCATGGTTTATGTATTTTTTTAATGTTATTATTTCGGTCTTATTGCCAGGGAAGCTGGATTGCTTTGCTGTTTATTGATGTTTTTAAAATTATATTTTATCAGTAGGAAATCGCGCTGAAGAAGTCTCGTTCCGAATACATCGCGATATTTGGCATTAGGTCACGTGTGTCAGATGTTGGTAAGTACCTATTTTTTTACAGTCTATGGTAAGTACTAAATACCTAAATACGTTGTCTTAATAATGTGTATATACTGTCTTTTCTGTTTGTCGATATTAATCTACCATTATATCTGCCATCTCCACGGAGACTTTGCGTTTCATTGCTTTCTAATTCAAAATAGGGTGATTAAACACTGCCTGTCACGTGACGTGCTATAGGCCTAGATATGCATATCAGATTAAAAATAGTACAATTAGTTCCAAAGCTGTATTTGTAGTAGAAGCACAGTAAAAACAAAACTTACCATGCTTTTACCACAGTAACATTAGTTTTACTGTGATAAGTGCAGTAAAAAGACAGTAATCACAAAACTTACCATGCTTTTACACACTATTGGTAGATTTAATGTGATACTTATTGTAAATGCACAGCAATCACAACACTTACCATGCTTTACCACAGTAACCCTAGTTTTACTGTGAAAGGTGTGGTAAAAGGACAGTAACTATAAAACTTACCACGCTTTAAACCTCAGCAACCTAAGTTTTACTGTGATTGGTGTAGCAAATCACAGTAATCACAAAACTGACCATGCTTTTACCTCAGTATTGATAGTTTTAAAGTGATATTTGTTGTAAATGCATATTAACCACAACACTTGCCATGCTTTTAATGCTTTACAATGTAACATCCAACATTTGTAAGGTAAATCAGTACTTTTTCCTTTAAATAATCATTTATATTATACATAATGATATTTTCTTTTCTCTTTTTTCAGCTGAAAAGACCAAAAGGGCCTTTCGGACTCAGTCAGCCCATTATTGTTTGAGGAGAAGTAAACGGAGGAGACGGACAGCTGCAAAGGCACATATTCACAATGGTATGTACGTGTTGGTTTTAACCCTAAATCAAACATTTTATCAAGCATTCGTTGTTTCTTAAAACTTTTCTCACAAAACCCATAGCCCAATCAGTACAAACATAGTCTGAAAGTCTTAATAATTCACAAGATTTAACAAGTTGTCAAATTCGTATGATACTCGTACATATTTGTATACTCGTACACAATCCTGCAGCTTTTACTCCTAGTGCTGTCATTGGCTACTGCCTCAATTCCTGTACATATTTATCACAATATTTCAGTTGCGCCACTTCTTGGAAAGTTGTCGGATGTCAACACACACACACTGTCAGAAAGTTTATATTAATTGCAAATTGGTCCCCGTCTGTTAATGTTCCAGTGATACATGATGTTTCTCCACACCTCATAACCTACCTCTGTTTGCAAGAGTGTAAAAGCTTATCTGACTTGTCACATGACATCAGATACTCGATTATTTTGTCATAATCAGATCAGTTACACTGCTGATAACTGTCCCGTTTGCATGTAAATCATTTTCATATGATTATTGCTTGCTATTAAAGACATACTTTTATTCATAGAAATGCCCACATATCAGTGAACTTATAACATAAAAACGCTTTTAACATTTAATTATGCAACACTCTTTACAGAAAACATATCCCACAGTTATAAACTGACTATTTGCAAGTAATGTATTAAAATTACCTTCCTTTCTGTTTTGCAGGATTACTTGGTCCTTTTTTTAAAGCTCTACCAATATCAAACTCAACAGCTCTTTTAAGAGCCAACCATCACAAGAGCTACTAGTGAGTCGCAGCGAATCTAGCCGTGATCAGCCCTTCCCAGGTGAAGTTTCTAGAATATTGCAATCTGTATTTACTCATAAAATGTTCTCTCCTGAATCATATGGTAAATTACTTATTTATAACTGTCTTAATTTATGTTTCAAGAACAATAGTAATTGCACATAGAGTAAGTCAAAACTTTCTTGTTTTACAGCAGAGAAGGAAGACCAGTCCTTATATCAACGCAAGCTAATCGAATAAGTCCTTTGTTTCGGGTGAGGAAGGAACATCTGGTGCCCAAAGAAGACAGAAAAGTGTGCGAGTCCATTGGTATGTTTTGTATTGAAACCATGCTGTAATATGTACAGTAGTACATAATTTGATGTTGACAATTTTACATTGTACAGGTTATCACTTGGTTTTTGACCAAGTGAAGCTCTTGAAACAATTGACAGAAGAGTATGTTGTCTGGAAAGAAATCAAGCATCACTGGCAAAGGCTCAAAAGAGACCATGCCTTTCTAAAAGATCTTTTAAAATATGGTGCTGTTGATATGGGTAAAACTGTTTTTGTTCAGGACTTAGCTTATATTATGTGCTGCAATATTATATATATATATATATATATATATATATATATATATATATATATATATATATATATATATATATATATATATATATATATATATATATATAATACTTCAATGTGTATAATATATCATGTACTGACTGCTGACCGGCAACTCTGGCCCTTTTGCGTTCTCCTTTTTGAGGTTGAGAGTCAACCTCCAACCCTAATCGAGCACATCTGAAAATTTTAACCAAAGTCTTCAGGTTTATTTCTAGACAATAGGCAGGAGGGTTTGAGGTCGGAGCTAAACCTGCATGACAGTGGACGCTGAGGGCTAGAGTAAACCATCACTGCTTTAAATAACGCAGAACATAAGCTGACCCGACTGTCCATTAAACAACTTAATTTGAATGGTTTGTGTTTTTTGTTTTACTTTCAGACCAGGACTGGAGAACGCCTGACAGTGGGATGTTGAGACTTCTTCCTCTGGTTGAGAAAAAGCTACACCACATCAGTGATCGCATCTTCTGTTCTTCTGTTCTTCAACTGAACAAACTGTTTAGACGAGGAAGAAGAACACGATAGAGACGTACAGGGAAGAGCAAGAAACCAGTTTAGCTGTGATAATGAATCATTGTTTTCCAACACAATATCAAATCTGTTTTCTGTATCATAGGTGACTAAATATGATTATCTGGCACTCGTTTTGTGGCTTCAGCAGCTGTGAATGGATTCATATGATGTTAACGTATTTTTGAAGACATATTTTTATTTATCTTGAATCTCATTTTTCTTTATGCTACTTTATCAACTTTATGCGTTGTCCTCCAATAAAGTGTTTAATAAAGTATGGTGACTATTGTGTATTGAAAGTGGTGTTTGGTACAGTAAATATAAATTTTTATTTGAGAAATGTTCATTTCTTTTTTCTTTAGTTTAATTAACCCTTGTGTGGTGTTCATATTTTTGTTATTCAGCCAGTGTTCGTGGGTCTGGTGGACCCGCTGCATTTTTTGTTTTTTAATTCAACATAATCAAACAATTTATGTTAAAATACTCAACAGATGTTTACTTCATCCCAATTACAAGCAATATAAACAGCCTTTATGGTTAATATTTCCTCTTTAGCTTTGTGAGATCACATTTGAGAATTGCAGCCATGTGCGGGAACGGCAGGGGTAGAAACAAAACTCACTTTTGCACTCACACTCTCTCACACTTCAAATCTCTCTCACACATACACACGCAACACACACACACTCACACACACACACACACACACAATAACAGCAAGCCCTGACAGGAGGAGGACAGAGTATAGGTAAACAGGACCTAAAAATTTCCACACTTTTATTAGCCCCGGGTCCAGTGGACCCGAACATCCTTTGTGTAATATAAATGTGTAGGGGGGGTGCAGTGTGCGGTCATTGAAAATGTGTTTTGATATATGTTCTTCACAGAAAATGAGCCAAGGCCAATGAGTCTGAGGTTGAAATTTTTTTTCTTTTGATAAAAAATGAAAACGGGTCCAACAGACCCGAACACCATACAAGGGTTCATTTAAAAATAACTACATATAATTAATGACCATGATTCTTTTACTTGGGACATAAAAAATGTAGATCTGGTTAATGATTTTTGGGACAACAATGCAACAAAAGTTGCACATACTGTACTTGCATTTATGCCAGATAGCAGTGAAATAAAAGGAAGCTATGTGAATGAAGTGAAGGCACCTGCATGAAGAGGCTGCAGTGGGCTACCTTGCTATAAATACTTAACACTTAATTGAAGATGATCCATGTTGATCATTCTAGTACATCTACTACTGCTTTTCGAATGAAAGCATATATCACTGATGTCAGGCATATAAGCAGCAATCAGAGGGGGTGAAAAGGAAATGTTGGCACTGTTTTTTTGTTGTTTTACTGAATGGTGCATTATCCTTGTGTAATAGTAATAGTGTGTGTAGATCTGTGTAGATTATACTGCCCTTCCACCTCCAGGGGCCCAGCAACGGCCCCCAGAAGAGCAAACAAATGCACATTTCAAATGACTGTAACTCAAAGTTCGGTTAATGTATCAAAGAGAAAATCAGCTGGACAACTACTTATGCTATGTTTAATAAATAATGTTGGCCACAGCTTTTAGACATATATGGAAAGCTGGCATAAAGGTTATTTTTAAAGTGCTCACAGTAAAATATAAAATGTCAGTCTGTCCCTCATATATGTCATAAAGGTTTGCACAATGAACAAATTTAGATATCCAGTTGTCCATTAAATATATTATGTATTTAACATTTATTGTTTTATTACTAAACGTTTTAAACTACATTACCCAGATATCTCTGTCATTCTATCAATGAAACAGGAAGCATGGAGCTGTAGTTCATTGAAATGTGCAGACATGCTTAGGGTTAGGGTTAGGATCTCGGTAAAGGAGTAATTTCTCACAACATAGAGACACTTTATAGTTAGCTTAATGTATAACTAACGTAATAATAACACCAAACCATACTTTGTAACATGAAGCGCCGTTTTATATGGGTTAAACGATAGTCCAATCACAGCGAGCTCTGCGATAAAGTCACAGCCAATAACAACCCAGCTGAACAGATGCGTCACACTTACATGCCCATTTATGGCAAATGATGACAGATCTCTTCTGGTTCCGGCTGCAGGGATAGATACCTTAAATATTTTATATTTAGGCTGTTAAACATGTATTCCTTCTAATTAAATTATAAAACTTGTATTTAAAAACAAAAGACTCCTTTGTGTGGTTACCATCCAAAAACGAGGTCACGTGATCAATGACACAAATTTGCTCATTTGATTAGACTGATGCATAAATACATTTGAAAGATAAACTTTTTTCTAAGCAATGGCCTACAGCAGGGTAGTTTTGCAGTATTTTAATTAAAGATAATTACATGTACTAAAGTGCTTCTAACATTTACAGTGTATGTATAGTATATTAAAGGTATATCAATTATATTCATATAAATGTAACAAAAGCACAATGAATGGACACAATTTTGAAAGCTTATTCCAATATTTAATGTCAAACTGTTTAAAGACAAATGTAGCGCCAAAACTACTGCGCAACAGTATAAAAATCAGTTAATTAAAAATATCCAGATACAGGGGCTATCTATTATAGTGACACATACATTAACATTAAAAAATTGCTATGATGAAGTTATATATTTACAAACCAAGAGATGAGATTCAACTTTGTTATGTGAAAATACATTTGCTTCTTCGCTTTAAAGAACAAATAGGCAAAAACATAAGCACAACATTTTACATTCTCAACTTTCATTCTATATCCTTGTGATTATTGTTGACTAAATGTAATTATGCAATGATTATGTCCTTTAGCAAAACACCTGATGACTGACCCTTTTTTATAAAGGCATTAGGCAGACATCAAGTACAGTTTATGAAGCTGAAAATGAAAACAAAATGCTTTAACAATATGTAAAAAGATAAATCACTATTTTCAATATTGGTTCAGCATAATCAAAGAGATCACGAGGAGGAGTGGACTCCACATGAAGACTTTCAGAAACTGAGACAGAGCAAAGTGTGCACCTCGCTGGACACATCCTACACATGCCCAATCAACACCACCCAAACACAGTGATGAAGTGGACACCACCAGGAGGATGCAGGAGACAGGGAAGACCAAGGAAGAGACAGATGTTTCACGAAGACCTGAAGAATGTCAGTGTCCCATGGGAAGATGTGAAGAACTTGGCCACGGATCGAATATGTTGGAGGACACTTGTTGCCCAATGTGCCCAGCACAGCACTTGATGACATTGTGAGTTTATCCATAACTGTGGGATATGTTTTCTGTAAAGAGTGTTGCATAATTAAATGTTAAAAGCGTTTTTATGTTATAAGTTCACTGATATGTGGGCATTTCTATGAATAAAAGTATGTCTTTAATAGCAAGCAATAATCATATGAAAATGATTTACATGCAAACGGGACAGTTATCAGCAGTGTAACTGATCTGATTATGACAAAATAATCGAGTATCTGATGTCATGTGACAAGTCAGATAAGCTTTTACACTCTTGCAAACAGAGGTAGGTTATGAGGTGTGGAGAAACATCATGTATCACTGGAACATTAACAGACGGGGACCAATTTGCAATTAATATAAACTTTCTGACAGTGTGTGTGTGTTGACATCCGACAACTTTCCAAGAAGTGGCGCAACTGAAATATTGTGATAAATATGTACAGGAATTGAGGCAGTAGCCAATGACAGCACTAGGAGTAAAAGCTGCAGGATTGTGTACGAGTATACAAATATGTACGAGTATCATACGAATTTGACAACTTGTTAAATCTTGTGAATTATTAAGACTTTCAGACTATGTTTGTACTGATTGGGCTATGGGTTTTGTGAGAAAAGTTTTAAGAAACAACGAATGCTTGATAAAATGTTTGATTTAGGGTTAAAACCAACACGTACATACCATTGTGAATATGTGCCTTTGCAGCTGTCCGTCTCCTCCGTTTACTTCTCCTCAAACAATAATGGGCTGACTGAGTCCGAAAGGCCCTTTTGGTCTTTTCAGCTGAAAAAAGAGAAAAGAAAATATCATTATGTATAATATAAATGATTATTTAAAGGAAAAAGTACTGATTTACCTTACAAATGTTGGATGTTACATTGTAAAGCATTAAAAGCATGGCAAGTGTTGTGGTTAATATGCATTTACAACAAATATCACTTTAAAACTATCAATACTGAGGTAAAAGCATGGTCAGTTTTGTGATTACTGTGATTTGCTACACCAATCACAGTAAAACTTAGGTTGCTGAGGTTTAAAGCGTGGTAAGTTTTATAGTTACTGTCCTTTTACCACACCTTTCACAGTAAAACTAGGGTTACTGTGGTAAAGCATGGTAAGTGTTGTGATTGCTGTGCATTTACAATAAGTATCACATTAAATCTACCAATAGTGTGTAAAAGCATGGTAAGTTTTGTGATTACTGTCTTTTTACTGCACTTATCACAGTAAAACTAATGTTACTGTGGTAAAAGCATGGTAAGTTTTGTTTTTACTGTGCTTCTACTACAAATACAGCTTTGGAACTAATTGTACTATTTTTAATCTGATATGCATATCTAGGCCTATAGCACGTCACGTGACAGGCAGTGTTTAATCACCCTATTTTGAATTAGAAAGCAATGAAACGCAAAGTCTCCGTGGAGATGGCAGATATAATGGTAGATTAATATCGACAAACAGAAAAGACAGTATATACACATTATTAAGACAACGTATTTAGGTATTTAGTACTTACCATAGACTGTAAAAAAATAGGTACTTACCAACATCTGACACACGTGACCTAATGCCAAATATCGCGATGTATTCGGAACGAGACTTCTTCAGCGCGATTTCCTACTGATAAAATATAATTTTAAAAACATCAATAAACAGCAAAGCAATCCAGCTTCCCTGGCAATAAGACCGAAATAATAACATTAAAAAAATACATAAACCATGATAAGATAAGATCTCGTGAATGATTAAACAGCTTCTCTGCTGCATCCGACTAGTGCTATGTGATCACGAAAGACGCTTCCCATTGACAATACATTAGTTTAAAAAACGTGCTGGTATTGTACGAAAATATAAACGTAAATAAATAAAACGAATAAATAAACGTGGCACGAATCATAATAGATTAAATTACGTGACCATATAACGAACTGACGTGAGACGACTTGCCTTGGAGTTATCCGTGGTCTCACCACAGACTCACTCCGTGCTCCAATCACAGATTTTAGATCTGACTATAGCCAAGCAAGCAATAGGTGTAAAACGCCATCAAACTGGATTTTATGATGACAAGACAAGACAAAATGTCAACTAAATTACATGCCATTGTAACACAGTCGACATAAAGCTTTTAAGTGTTTAAACAAGTGAGCAACATTACAACATCCAGTGATCAGGTCAGGTTGTTGAGGTCCGTGGTGCCATCACGGGACTTCAGTTTGGCTAACAGAATCAAACTGAATTTTTATGATGGCAGGACAATGCAATAGCTACAATAACACAGAGGTTAACGTTTTTATGGTATTTGGTGTTGGAAAATAAATAGCCTACTTAAAATGTTGTGTTTCCAAATGAGAAAGCACGTCCATTGAGTGAGATCTGTTCTTTGTCATTGAAACAAATATCCGTGTGTGGACCAAGGAAGATGAGTGTCATTGACTTGCGTTGGAGTTATCCGTGGTCTCACCACAGACTCACTCCGTGCTCACAGATTTTAGTTCTGACTAGCCAAGCGAGCAAGGTGTAAACGCCATCAAGCTGGATTTTATGATGACAGGACGAGACAAAATGTCAAGTTAATTACATGCCATTGCAACACAGTTGACCTAAAGCTTATAAGTTCCTAAACAAGCCAGAAACATTACATCGTCCATGAGTGAGGTCCGGTTGTTGCGGTCCGTGGTGCCATCACGGGACTTTGGTTAGGCTAACTGAAATTTTATGATGACAGGACAATGCAATAGCTACAATAACAGACAGGTTAACGTCATTATGGCATTTGATGTCGGAAAAGAAAAAAAAAAAACTTCAAATGTGGCGTTTCCAAATGAGAAAGCACGTCCGTTGAGTGAGTTCTGTATTCCGTCATTGAAACGGGTATCCGTGTGTGGGCCACGGAAGGTCAGTGTCATTGACTTGCGTTGGAGTTATATCCGTGGCCGCATCACGGAATTTGGGGCGATTCCGTGATGTCTCCACGGATTTTGAGTTAAGGGCCCGTGGACATTTCACGGAATCCTGTGAGACCAGGTTGACCTATCCTGTGATTTTTAGTTTTTTATACACTAAATTGTGTTTGTTGTCTTTAAATTAGATTAATAATGTTTCATATAATCTAGAATAGATATGGAATAAATAGCTTTCAATACAAAATGAGTATCTCTCATACATTGAAATCGATTTGCTTTGTTGTGCATTTTAGTCATATTACAAAATAATTTATTGAGGCCAAACTTAAAATAACATTATAAACGGTAACACTTTATTTTGATAGTCCGTTTGTTGAGACTTTACTAATTATTAGTAGCCATTCAGTAGCTTGTAACTATAAGGTACAATTCAAGTGTTAATCTACAGATTTAACAAAAAAGTGCTTGTTGACTGTCGATGTTATTTTGCAACAGGTTATTAACCAATTGTCGACTAACTTTTAATTGTCAACTAACTTTCTGTAGATTGAGTACCAACAACTCAAGATCAATCTGTCAGTTAAATGTCAACAGTCATGTCAGCATATGAAGTATATGATACTGTATATCCTACTCAAGGGGTCTCATATGCATCAAATTTATGATTATTTTAGCTGATTTAAAACTGTTTTTAAAAAATTGTTAACCATTTGTAGATAATCTGTTGATAGTCAACAAATAAATTGTTTATGATCAGTAGACTATTAATAGACATTCTCAACTAAGTGTTAGTAGATAAATTTTAGGACTATCTAATTAAAGTGAAACAGTTTATATCAGTAGAAAGTCTATAACCTATCAACATATTGTAAACATACTTTTTTTGTACGTTTGGATAGATGCTGAAACGTATGATACAGACATGTCTGCAACGTAGAATTATTACGAATTCACAGCTACAAAACGTTTACGAATCATAAAGATATCTGTATCATTTCCCTTATACTGTTTTATAGATAAATGTAAGTTCCCTTAACCCTACTCCCAAACCTAAATATAAATTACTAATTTTATACAGAATATAAAAAGAATAAAACACTTTATGGACAGAGATGTGTAGGGAAATGCCAGTTTTATTTATAGCATTAAAATATATTTTTGAGCCACTAACATTAATCCTACTCCTGCCCCTAAACCTACCCATAACCATTTCTTAAAACTATGCAGGCTAAAATTATGAAGAAAAACAACAGATGTGTAATCATAATAATTTATTGCGAAAATGTAAATCGGTACCAAAAGTCGCTCAAATGACGATGTGTTGCAGTCCTCTCTGGCAGTATATAGTTTTGTATAAGGGACAGAGCAGAATTTAAGTTATTAATCAATGAAAATGTTAACCCAGCTTCCCTCTGCGTGAAGACGGCGCGCGCGCTTCTACATTTCAATGTTGTTTCAACTGAAACACGGCATGCTGTAATCTGTGACGAAGCAGGCGAGGGCCAATGAGCGTTTGATATCACTGCCGTAAAACATGTCGTAACGCTTCTTGTGGGCGCAATTTTTGAATTTAAATTCATCACGAGCGCGGGATTTGACGTTTCCACGGTCGCTGCTGAGAATGGTTCAAGTGGATGAAGGGCTGAATTTGGATCTGTTTCTTGCTTGCTTATGGATTATAAAGATTTGGATTACATCTAACGTTACGTTAGCTAATAAAAATGATGTATTTTGTTAATTTATATTGTGTTTTGGTGTATTATGGTTCTATAGAAGAAAACGCCTTTTGTGTCTCACCGTAACGTTAAATTAACTAAATGTTACAAAATGGTTAAACGATTAAAGAAGGTATTGTTAAGGGTTTAAACTATAGTCCTGTCTGTTATTTGTTTATAACTTTTGGTCTTAGCCTCGGGCATTTGAAATGATGTATTGTAGACTATTAAGAGTTTTCTCATTTGGAATGCTCAATATAATTTTTTTCACATAATCAGATGGTTCAGATGTGATCGTGATATCCTGGTAATTAATGGGTTGTATATTCTTTTTTTTCTTTTTTTTATAAAAGTGATTTTTTTTTTGTCTGATGTGCTGGCCATGTTTGTTCTACTTCAGTCAGGTTAGGTATGCAATCTGTTGATAGGTTATAGACTTTCTACTGATATCAACTGTTTTTCACTTTAATTAGATAGTCCTAAAAGATATCTACTAACACTAAGTGGATAATGTCTATTAATAGTCAACTGATCATAAACAATATATTAATCTGTTGATATGTTATAGACTTTCTACTGATATAAACTGTTTTTCACTTTAATTAGATAGTCCTAAAATATATCTACTAACACTTAGTTGAGGATGTCTATTAATAGTCTACTGATCATAAACAATTTATTTGTTGACGAGCAACAGATCTAATCTTTAGTTGACTATCAACAGATATCTACAAATGGTTAACAATTTTTTAAAAACAGCTTTAAATCAGCAAAAATAATCATTAATTTGATGCATATGAGACCCCTTGAGTAGGATATACAGTATCATATACTTCATATGCTGACATGACTGTTGACATTTAACTGACAGAATGATCTTGAGTTGTTGGTAATCAATCTACAGAATGTTAGTTGACAATTGAAAGTTAGTCGACAATTGGTTAATAACCTGTTGCAAAATAACATCGACAGTCAACAAGCACTTTTTTGTAAAATCTGTAGATTAACACTTGAATTGTACCTTATAGTCTATAGGCAGTCAGTTGAACGTATGTTACTTGTCAGTTGAAACAGTGTTGTTGAATGTCAACTGATGCACTGTTGACAAGCTACTGAATGGCTACTAATAACTAGTAAAGTCTCAACAAACGGACTATCAAAATAAAGTGTTACCTTATAAACTGTCACTTCACCACGTGACAGCAGCAAGCAGGCAGGCTCCTGATTGAAACTGTCTGTCCTATTTGGTGTTGTTTGTCCCATAAGTATTGTCCCACATAAAGGCTGCATTGCAATATAGAATCTAGTGGCTCGGATCTCGCGTTTGCCGAGGCAGCACGTAGATTACGGGTCTACTCTGCAATAAAGATTCTGTGGCTGGGATCTCACGTTTGCCAAGGCAACGCGTAGATTAAAGGCCTGCAATGCAATACAGAATCTACAGTGGCTCGGATCTCGCGTTTGCAATAAAGATTCTGAGTGGGTGCGAGGCATGCACAGTCAGCTCCTGAGGGTGCTGGCTGTGTTCACTAAGAAATATCATGACGCACACAGCCGTGCGTTTTTGGGTGTTTCTGCCTCGTGCCCGTTGGCTTTCTTCTCGAGAGATGAAAGCCAAATATATTGTGAACAACTCGAATCTCGCGTTTGCCGAGGCAGCGCGTAGATTATGGGTCGGCAATAAAAGGGACACACGCGATAAGTGAAATACTACTGTTTGGGTGCGAGGCATTCACAGTCCGCTCCTGAGGGTGCTGGCAGTGTTCATTCAGAAATATCTCGACACGTACGTCCGTGCACTGTCGGATGTTTCAGCCTCGCACCTGTTGACTTTCTTCTCGAGGGATGAAAAAGCCACATATATTGTAATCTCACGTTTGCCGATGCAGCGTGTAGACTACGAGACCGAAAATAAATATTAAAACAGTATTGTCTGGTGGTTATAGCTGCATTTATACTATGAAACTAAAATGATGGAGTATTATCTGACTTTAAGAAAGTCTGAGGAATTAAAAAGGATGAGCAGCAAACATCGAAAATCTGCCGGTCCTCCGCTTCAGGGTGTCAAAAACGAGACGAAAATACCAGGGCTGCCCCCCCCCCCCCGTGGAGTGACGAGTGAGAATCGCTCCTCCATGGAGCCCTCAGGGAATCGATGTTTGTATCCAGCATCAAGTGCGCTTTGAGGCACATCGGTTTTCAAAGGCTTGCGGCCAGGCAGTGTTCGCGTCTGCACATCGTAAACTGTTTTCGATTATTCCCTGTTGGTCTTCTGTTTCAGGGTGTCGAGAATGAAACCAAATGAGCCTCCCATCTGGGGAGCCCTCAGGAAATCGATGTCTGTATCCCGCTGTAAAGTGCGCTTCGGGACACATCAGTTTCCAGTGAACGCATGCTGCTCTGTCTGACCCACAGGCTTGCGGCCAGGCAGCGCTCGCGTCCGCACATTGAGAATCGTTTCGACCAAACCCTGCCGGAGAGCCGCTTAAGGGGATCGATACCCGAAGCCAGCCTCGAGAGGCTGGTTCCCTTGGTGTACAGACTGCTGTTCAGTTTCCTCCCACCAAAGTTCAAAGGGGGGGTCTGGACTATAGTCGACCCAAAGCAGGATCGGGTATTATAACAAGAAGTAAACTCCTTGCTGGTGTAGGAGGCTATAGAACGTATTCCTCCGCCAGACAGGGAGTCTGGGTTTTAGAGCCACTACTTTATAGTTCCCAAGAAGGATGGGGGGGATGCGTCCAATAATAGATCTCATAGAGGTCTCTGAGGAGGTTCAGGTTCAAGATGCTCACCATCGTGAATCAAATTCAATCAGAGGATTGGTTTGTCACGATAGATCCAAAGGACGCATACTTCCACATATCCATCCTTCCATCTCACAGGAAGTTCCTGAGGTTCGCTTTCGGGGGCGAAGCATACCAATATCGGGTTCTTCCATTCGGCCTAGCTCTCTCCCCTTGCACATTTACCAAATGCATGGATGCAGCTCTTGCACTGCTGAGGCTTCTGGGCATTAGGGTGAGGGTGCTCAACTATATCGATGACTGGCTGATTTTGGCCCAGTCACAAGAGCTGGCAGTTCGGCGTTGAGATGACATCCTTGCCCACATCCAGAACCTGGAGTTGAGACTCCACACGAAAAAGAGCGTGTTGGTACCAGCCCAGAGAACCACGTTCCTGGGAGTGGTGTGGGACACGGTCACGATGCGGGCACAATTGTCTCCTGTATGGATCGAGTCCATCCTGGCCACGATGACCAGGATAAAGCTAGGCCAAGCCATCACTGTGAAACGTTTTCTGAGAGTGTTAGGGCTCAGGGCAGCAGCGTCCAACATCATTCCATTCGGCCTGCTGTACAAGAAGGCCCTGCAGTGTTGGCTGAAAACCAAGGGGTTTTCCCCGAAGGGGAACCCGTTCCGCATGATCAGGGTTATGCGCAGATGCCTTCATCCCCTATCTGTGTGGAGAAAAGCTTGGTTTCTGTCCAATGTTCCCTTTAATTTTTTTCAGCACTGAGCATTTTTTTTTTTTCTGATTGCAGAAAATGACCACGAGCCTGCGTCAGCCATAGGGGATTCAAAGAGATGACAGCAAATGCATCAATATGTCTACAAGGTTGATATTTATTCAATATCCTCTATAATGGTTGGACTTTGGGAACATTTTAAAGATGGTGTTTTACCAGTCAGTTTAAGTCAAGTCAAGTCAAGTAAAGTATATTTGTATAGCGCTTTTCACAAAACAAATTGTATCAAAGCAGCTTCACAGTATTAAATTAAAATAATACAACAAGGTTTGTTTCTAGTGGAATTTATTGATTGATAAAAAAAAAATAATATTCCCAAAATATCCCCAACTTATAATGGGGATATTTAAGTTTAAGTTCAAGTTTAGTTGAACTTAAAGGATCTTTGGTTGATAAGGTTTCAATAAGGTTTAGAAAGGTTATGACTGGTTCACTGATTATGACTGATATATATATATATATATATATATATATATATATATATATATATATATATATATATATAATAAAAGTATCCAAGATGTTTAGTTAAGTGGAGTTGTCATAGACGCGACGCGGCGCTAACTCTCTCTGCCTGCCTTGCTTGCGCTTACAGCTCCCGCCCAGATGCGCAGGGCTCTCTTGCGTGCGCAATCTGCACCATAGAACTGTCTTAAACCGACGATCTGACGGGTTTTAGAAGAATAAATACAACCCGAAACTAAAAAAACAGACCGGGCCTCTATTAGAGAACGGCCTTTATTTATCCAAGCTGTATCCACACCAGGCGTGTAAAAGAGACGTCTATTTGGGACTCGGCTATTAATTGAAGTTTTACGGTATGTAAAGATTCTAACGTACATCCAGCTTGGTTGTCACATGTCAGTTTTTTAAATGTTTATTACCTAGCCTGCATCGACTTTGATGCTCAGATGTTTAACCCCTGAAAAAAATAATCGTTTGCGCGGTCTGAAAAATCTATTGCGCGGCCACTTTGATTGGCCTGCGCGCGCAGCTTAGAGGGAACATTGTTTCTGTCCCAAGGTCCTGTGCTGGGAGCGTCATGTCGACGGAAAGCTGCTTTGACAAACGCCTCCCTCACGGGCTGGGGCGCGGTAATGGATGGCAGGGCTCTGAGGAGCTTCCTCCCAGACCTCAGGGGTCACCACGCAGATAATGTGTCGGTGGCCTTTTACTCGATTCATCAGGGGGTTCTGAGATTGCACCCTCTATCCAGGTTAGTGCATCAGATCCTCCTGTGGTCCCAGGGGAAACCGGTTGGCTTCAGTGCTGGAGCTCCTCCAAGAGAGCTTCTTGGCTGGTCTTATCCGGTCCACACTCAAGGTGTACGTGGCTGCCATTGCGGCTTTCCATGCTCCTCTGGGTGATGGGCTTCTGGGGAGGCCGCTGCCTGGTCATACGTTCCCTCCATGGGGTTCTGAGGATGAGATCTGCGGCTCATACCAGAGTTCCCACATGGTATCTGGCAGTGGTTCTCAAAGGGCTGGTCGAGGCCCCCTTCGAACCTCTGGAGTCGGCTGAGGCCAAGAACCTTCCCTCAAGGTAGCTTTTTTTTATTAGCCATTACTTCTCTAAGGAGAGTAGGAGATCTTCAGGTGCTCTCTATATCTCATGGGTGCCTGGAGTTCTCCAGGCGACATTAACGACATTAACCCCCTGAGGTCGGCAATCACGCCGGCGTGATCTGCTCGCTTTTTTCCTTATCAGTGCAAGAGAGAGTCAAAATACTATTTTGATTTTGACATACTTGTGTTATACATCAATCGATCCTGTTAAGTGTGTATTTTTTGTGTATACTCACAATAAAAACAAAGTGTTATGCTTTTTGCCAAATAAAGAAAAATAAACATGAAGCGAGTTCTGCCTTCTCTCTGTCAGTGAAGTCCATTCTGAAACGCGTCCGAAAATGAACCATAACTCAGCGAATACTCAGTCAACAGTCACACAGGCACACAGGCATGAAGCTTGAATTATCTTCTTTTTAATGAAGTATTTTTTATAAAAAACAAATATTCTCAGTTTATGTAATTTGTATGAAGAGAGAGAGATGTCAGTCGTTCTCATCTCAGCTCATTATGTTTTAATTTGACTCCGCCCACGGAGAGCGGCCGCTATTCAAACGCAAATGTGAGGCGATCCTGCAATCCTGTGAAACGGCCACATCAGCTGGATAACACACACTGCGAGTTCACTTTCAGGCTCATGTACTTTACGACGCTGAGGAATAATACTATCTTGATAATAATCCTGGAAAATTTACCTCAGAAGTTCTGGAAGTTTCATTTCGAGGAGCAACGGATCCGGCTGAGGAATAGGTCAGTTCTATGCTTTGTTCTAATCGCAAGTGTCTGTACACGCAAAAAGACTGTTTAAATATGAATCGCGTTTCTGTGCATGAATGAATGAATGCACAGATGCGCGCTGTTGTGTAACTACAACAGCTGGCACAAATACTGTTTCAAACGAATCGCGTTTCTGTGTGTAAATGAATGAACAGCATTTAGCAAACTCTATTGCTATACTAAGATGAGTAAAAATCGACTACAAAAATCGGATAGATTCTAAAGTTTTTCTGTAAAATACTGCCACATCAAATAAGCTTATAATGTTGCCAATTTCTGCTCATGTGTTAATCCCCTGGGGTCGGCGGTATCGCCGGCGATACCAGCTCGCTTTTTTTTATCAGTGTAAAAGAAACTCATAAATACTCTGTTGACTTTGATTTTCCATAGGAGTTTCATACATCAATCGATCCTGTTAAATGTGTATTTTTTTTTGTGCATACTCACAATAAAAACAAAGTGTTGTGCTTTTCGACAAATAAAGAAAAATAAACACGAACTTACCAGAACCAGGAAATATGACCATATTAGCCCTGTTCTGGCAACACTGCATTGGCTGCCTATTAAATATTGCATACATTTTAAAATATTGCTGATTACTTACAAAGCACTAAATGGTTTAGCTCCGCAGTACTTGAGCGAGCTCTTAACGCATTATAGTCCTTCACGTCTATTGCGATCTCAAAATTCCGGCCAGTTAATAATACCTAGAATATCAAAATTGACTGCTGGCGGTAGATCCTTTTCCTATTAAGCACCAAAACTTTGGAACAATCTTCCTAACATTGTCCGGGAAGCAGACACACTCTGTCAGTTCAAAGCTAGATTGAAGACACATCTCTTTGACCTAGCATTTACATAATACATTATAGACTTCTATAATTCATTGTTAGGCTGCATAAATTAGGTCAGCCGGAACCAGGAACACTTCCCATAAATCCTGATGTACTCGTTACATCATAAGAAGAATTGCATCTACGCTAATTTTAGTGTCTTTGTTTATCCCAAGGTTTTTCCCACAGCCTGCCAGATCCAGGCCATATCCAGATCTGACGAAGGACCTTCGCCTGGACCCGATGACAATGCAGTACTGAAGTGCCAACTAGTCTCTCCCTATGGAGGATCCCTTTACCACTCTACAGATAAAACGTTGTCGGGAAAATTCGTTTCGCGTACCTCCCCCGAAGTGACAAAATAAAATAAAATTCTATATCAAAATTTATAAGGAAAGACCAGTACTTTGTTTAGGCTTGGTTTGTAGGGAATTACAAACCAAGCCTAAACAAAGTATATAGAACCAACTCTTAATGCGCATATGAACGCCATTAGCGTTTCTCACAGGTTCGCTTTAAAGTCTGTGTAGAGAGAATGGTGTCGTCTTAGCGGCCCCTAATTTAATAACAAATGATCGTTGCGACGGAAGTGAATGTCAAAACTAACTTTAGCTGGAAAATAACTTTATTAAAGAACCGCTATAAAGCCAAAACAATCTCTGTTACCTAAAATTATACGCTTATCTCTGTAAAGCTGCTTTGAAACAATCTACATTGTTAAAAGCGCTATATAAATGACTTGACTTGACTTGACAGGCAGGGCTCATTGTGGCACAGTGGGTACTCGTTCCCCAAAGTGTCGTAGTCGACGCAGTTCGAGTTCCCTCGAAAGGGAACGTCTCGGGTTACGACTGTAACCCTTGTTCCCTGAGAAGAGAACGAGACACTGCGTCCCTCCGCCACGCCTTCCCCTGCCTGGGAGCGTCTTGCTTCATCGCAGAAGCTAACTCTGTAGTGTGCCGGCATCCCTTTGTAGCTTCTGTGTATGGCGTCACTCTTTACATCATGATGCAACACCAATCAGGATTGGATTAGTTTAATTCATACTTCAGATGCGTTACGCTAAAGGCGTTCAGTGCCTTCTCAGGGAACAAGCGTTACAGTTGTAATCCGAGACAATTCTGCTATATATGAGACCAGGAAAAATGTAATCCAGTGGAGGTGTGAGCAGTCTAACCCATCCATAAAGAAGAACCATTAAACAGGTTCTTCGGCTGGTGACCCTGAGACGACAAGGGCAAATTCCTGTTCGGCATATGTGTCATTCATTTCATAACATCTGCCAATATCGGGTTGTGTTGTGAGGCAGATGTCTGAGCATAGTGGCCATGACCTAACCTAACTAACACAAAAGAAAATAGAATGAACCACATAGACGAGGACTTGGTAGAATTCATTCATAGTAGTATTAGTAGTATTTCTCAAGGGTTCTCAAATAGCGCCATTCATGCATTGACTGGTCTCAGAGCCGAGGAAAAACAGACTTTATGGACAGAACATTCTTTGTCTCTAGAGAACATAACACAAATTAGAGCTAGCTTCAATAAATACATCAGAATGGACGAAAATGAATGTGACTTCAACACACACACAGGTTTCCATCCATCTCGTATAAATTATGTTGTGTTTCAAATCGGTATTTGTATTTCAAGCTGTCTGACGTTC
Organism: Scardinius erythrophthalmus; assembly: GCF_964197995.2. Lineage (NCBI taxonomy): Eukaryota > Metazoa > Chordata > Actinopteri > Cypriniformes > Leuciscidae > Scardinius > Scardinius erythrophthalmus. The sequence goes on along the minus strand of NC_138227.1, from coordinate 35,359,326 downwards.
AATCATTCAAACGGATGCCACCATTATAAAGTTAGTTTTCATTGTGATATTCATTTGAAATTCGCCTGTAGTGGGAAAGGAATCATGCAAAAAGTCAACACATTTACTATGTTCGCTCCGCCATGTCTTGTGTAGTAAATGCACAGTAACCATATCCCACCCACACAGCAAGCAGTCTTGGCCCGAATGTGTCCTCAGTCTGGCACAACTGTCCTCCTGTCAGCCAGAGCTGGGCCATGTGTGGCAATGATGACACAGCATGATCACGGCAAAACACATGAGGACCGAATGTTGGTGGGAGGAGTGTGGACCAGACCAGTCCATTGATTATCTGGTCCAAATCAGGCTTGTGACCATGGGCCATATAAATGCACTTTCTCACATACCAAATTTTATGAGAATGACAGCCTTGTGGTACCCCAGATTTGGATTTAAGACTAAGACCACCAATGGGCTATAACTGGCCAGAGTCTAAGCCAATTAATGACCAATATAACTTGCCCTGCACTGGGCCTGAATAGGAATTTAGAATTTATACAGATTCTCCTGAAGATTTGGATTACAGCACTAGAATTTAACACTGGTGGATCACAGAAATGTCAGTTCTACCAGAAAGACTCGGGAGATAAATTGATATAACAAGCGTATATTTATTAACAGCCCAGCAAGCATACATTTATAAAGTTCATTGGCGTAGGCCCTGTCCTTAGCGCGCAATGCGAGGGTAGCGGAAGCTGCATATCCTGCCTGAAGACGAAGGCAGGGGCGCAGCCGACCTCCTGGAGGTAAAGGTAGGGACCATCCTGGTGGTGGTGAGGAGGATGAAGGGGAAGGTACCATCTTGGTGGTGGTTGGGGAGGATGGAGGTAATTGGCAGCATCTGTGAACTCAGACAAATGTAAGTACCAATCTTTTATACTGCGAGTGTTAGCACATGATTGGTTAGAAGGGAGGTAATGCATGACGTGGTGATTGAGTCTTCCTGGCAGAACTTACGCTAAAGCTTTCATTTCTTTTCATTCTGTTATAACTTGTGTAGGGAACTCAGAATCGAAGACCAGGAGACTTGGTTCTTTCTTCAGCAGGATTCTTTATTGAGAACACGAGCTGTCGGTAGCTGCAGTCACCAAGTCTGACTAACGTAACTTTACATGGTATCTTATAGGCATTCAGTGGGCAGTCCTTAAAGGTGCTGAAAGTCCTTAAAAGTATTGACCTTACACACTGCCTTAGAGATGACCACTAAACCTAATCATCTAAAGACAATAGAGGCAATTACCCCCAACTGGAGATAATGGTACCCCCCAAATTGTATAAACAACACATGGTCACAAGAACTAAGACTATGCAAACATTCATACATAGTTCAACTCTCAGTAGGAAGTTCAAAGACTAACAAAACCCCTTCAATGGAAACTATATTGAATCTAATCAGTAAATTGATACCATCATGTTCACCTTGAATGCCCAATACAGTGTAGTTCACCTTAGTTTTGCATGTGATGTTATGTAAGGAAGTAGGATCAGCAGATCTTAAACATATTCTTAAATTTGTAATCCTGTCTTGTCAATTCAAAGATTAATTTGAAACAATACTTCACTTAAAAACTTTGAACTGATTATAATCTCTGCGATAATTTCACCATTATCGTGAGGTGTTTTATTTATTTTGTTCACCATGAAGTAAATCATTTTATTATATGTACAGGTCTAGTTACGGGTAGGGCTGGACCCGAATATTCGAATATTCAAATAATCATTCGGTGGGTTGGTATTCGATTTGAAAATTTGACATTCGAATATTTTTTTTTTTTTTTTTTTTTGCACACCTGGGATCCCCCGCGAAATGGTTCTCATTCGCGCTTGAATAAGGCCGGCGACTCACTGGCTGCGTGGCGTGTCCGCTTTTATTTCGGCTCCCATGTTAACAGGTTGGAGTTTGCACACTGCCTGCGAGAAACATGCGACTCGAGCCACGCGGAAAACGCGTGCCTGCTAGAAATAGAACCGACGCCTAAGTGTTCCAGCAATGGGAGTATTCTCTGGCTAGAGCGCAGAACGGCGGAGTTTGTATGGACCGAAGTGCATGCCTGAGCTTGTGTTTTGGGTTAAGCTGCATTGCTTTGACATTGTGGAAAATAGAATAATAGAAACAAATGTATTAGCCTTTTTACCCGTTATTATCAATCTAAAATAATCTCGTTTTTAATTTAACTTAATTTCATTTTTCTTTATTTAAATTTCGTTTTTCTTTATTTAAATTTAGTTTTTTCTTTATTTAAATCTCGTTTTTTCTTTATTTAAATTTCATTTTTCTTTATTTATCTTTTTTTTTTTAAATTTTTTATTACCCTTTACTGTGTCAATAATTTGTTAGTCAGAAAAATATTAGACTACCTTAAAAGTATTGCTTAATTTAACAGACCTGTGTGTGTGCGTTTTATATTACATTTTACATTTTACATTTAGTCATTTAGCAGACGCTTTTATCCAAAGCGACTTACAAAGTAGGACTAGATTAAGCGAGTCATCATGAAGAGGCAAAAAACAAAAAGCAGCACAAGAAGTGCTCCAGATACAAAGTTCAGGCATTATTCAGAGTAGCATAAGCCCGATAAGCGAGGTTTAGAGGGAAAGGGGAGTGTTTTTTTTTTTTTTTTTTTTTTTTTTTTATGAGGTTAAGTGCTCCCGGAAGAGATGGGTTTTCAGCTGTCTTCTGAATGTTGTCAGGGATTCTGCATTCCGGATGGGGGTGGGGAGAGCGTTCCACCAGCATGGAACTGTGAATGAGAATGTTCTGGAAAGTGATTTTGTGGCTTTCTGGGATGGAACCACGAGACGTCGCTCATTGGCCGATCGTAGGTTTCTGGTAGGGATGTAGACTCGTAGGAGTGAGTGAAAGTAGGAGGGAGCTGAGCCTGTGATAGATCTGTAAGCAAGCGTCAATGCCTTGAACTTGATGCGAGCAGCGAGAGGTAGCCAGTGCAGTGAGCTGAACAGAGGAGTGACGTGGGTTCTCTTTGGCTCGTTGAAGACAAGACGAGCTGCGGCGTTCTGGATCATCTGTAGGGGTTTAGTTGCACATGCTGGAAGTCCGGCCAGAAGAGCATTACAGTAGTCAAGCCTAGAAATGACCAGGGCCTGGACGAGAAGTTGTGTTGCATGCTCAGTTAGGAAAGGCCTGATCTTCCTGATGTTGTGCAGAGCAAACCTGCATGATCGAGCTGTCTTTGAAATGTGATCTGTGAAGGTCAGCTGGTCATCAAACGTTACTCCAAGATTTCTCACCGACTTTGATGGGGTGATTGATGATGACTCTAGCTGGATAGTGAAGTTGTGCTGTAGAGACGGATTGGCAGGGAGGACGAGAAGCTCAGTCTTTGCCAAGTTGAGCTGCAGGTGATGTTCCTTCATCCACGTCGAGATGTCCGCCAGGCAGCTTGAGATCCGTGCAGCTACTGTGGGATCATCTGGTTGAAACGAGAGGAAGAGCTGTGTGTCATCAGCATAGCAGTGGTAGGAGAAGCCGTGTGCTTGTATGATGTGTCCCAGTGATGTGGTGTAGATGGAGAAGAGGAGGGGACCAAGAACTGAACCCTGGGGAACCCCTGTGGTCAGTTGATGTGCTCCGGATACCTCGCCTCTCCATGCGACCTTGAAGGACCTACCTGTGAGATAGGACTTGAACCAGTGGAGTGAAGTTCCTGTGATGCCCAGTGCTGAGAGGCTGGACAGAAGGATTTGATGATTCACAGTGTCGAAGGCAGCAGACAGATCCAGGAGGATGAGGACTGAGGATTTGGAAGCAGCTTTTGCGATCCGTAAGGCTTCTGTGACAGACAGTAATGCAGTCTCAGTAGAATGCCCTTTCTTGAAGCCGGATTGGTTGACATCCAGCTGGTTGTTGAGAGACAGAAAGGATGTTACTTGGTTGAAAACAGCTCTTTCAAGTGTCTTCGCAATGAATGGTAGGAGAGAGATAGGTCTGTAATGTTCTACAAATGATGTGTTTAGCGTTGTTTTTTTAAGCAGTGGAGTAACCCGAGCCTGCTTGAATGCTGTAGGGAAAATGCCAGTATGGAGGGATGAGTTGATGATGTGTGTGAGTGCTGGTAGAAGTGTGGGAGAGATGGCTTGTAGAAGGTGTGAGGGGATGGGGTCAAGAGGGCAGGTGGTAGGGTGACTGGAGAGGAGAAGTGTAGATACTTCTTCCTCGGTTAGTGGAGAAAAAGAGGGCAGAGGGATGTTGGCTGTGGAAGGGGTCGGTCTGGGTTCCTGTGTGTGTGGAGCTGAGAACTGACTACTGATAGATGTTGTTTTGTTGGTGAAGAAGATCGCAAAATCGTCAGCAGTTAAGGAGGCGGTGGGTGGTGGTGGAGGTGGACAGAGGAGAGAGTTGAATGTCTTGAAGAGTAATCGTGTGTTGGAGGAGTTGTTGATTTTGTTGTGGAAGTATGAAGATTTTGCAGCATGAACATCAACAGAAAAGGAAGAGAGGAGAGATTGATACGTACTCAGGTCAGATGCGTCTTTTGATTTGTGCCATTTGTGTCCTCTCCGCTGCCCTGAGTTCGGTCCGGTGTTCCCTAAGAACCTCAGATAACCAGGGGTTAGAGGGAGTGGCGCGTGCTGGCCTGGAGGAGAGAGGGCAGATAATGTCTAGAGAAGAGGTTAGAATGGAGCATAGGGTGTCCGTTGCGGTATTCACATCCAGAGATGAGAATTGTGAGGGTGGGGGAAGAGAAGATGAGACGGCAGAGGAAAGATGGGAGGGGGAAAGTGAGCGCAGGTTTCGCCTGAAAGTGACTGGTGGTGGGGTTGGTGGTGCAGGGGTAGAGAGTTGTAGACTGAAGGTAATGAGGAAATGATCTGAGACATGGAGAGGTCTCACCAAGATGTTGTCTGTGGTGCAGTTGCGTGTGTAAACCAGGTCCAGTTGGTTGCCTGATTTGTGAGTACCTGTGGTTGTGTGAGATCGAAAGAGGCTAGGAGAGAGATGAAGTCTGCTGCATACGGCTTGTCGAGATGGATGTTGAAGTCACCAAAGACTAGAAGTGGGGTGCCGTCCTCAGGGAAGGAGGACAGCAGCACATCCAGCTCATCCACAAAGTTACCCAGCTGACCTGGGGGACGATAAATGACTACAATATGGATCTTAATGGGAGTTGTGAGTGTAATAGCATGATATTCAAATGAGTTGTTGTTGCATATAGAAGAGAGCGCAGAGTATTTGAAATTGTTAGAAACGAGGAGCCCTGTACCCCCGCCTCTCCCAGACTGGCGAGGGGAGTGAGAGAAGGAGAAATTGCTAGAGAGAGCAGCGGGGGTTGCTGAGTCTTCTGGACGAATCCAGGTCTCAGTCAGGCCCAAGATATTTAGAGTAGAATGAGATGCAAAGGCTGGAATGAAGTCAGCTTTATTGACTGCTGACTGGCAATTCCATAGGCCCACGGAAAGAGAGAGAGGAGTGTGTGCGGATGAGAGAATGGGACGCAGATTGGCAGTATTGCGCTGCCTTTTGAGCGTGATGAAAGGGCGTTGCCGAGTGATAACAAGAATGTGTTGAAAGCACATGTTGTTTAAGGTAAACAATAAGATAAAAAGAGTGAAGGAAGAGGGAAAAGGAGATACTTAAGTGCCTTTCTGGTGTCCTTGCTCGGTGGAGTCGCGCAGGTAGAGTCGATGGTCTTAACCCGAGTCGGTCTTCACACGAGGAGGCTGAACATGAGAGCTGAACGCTTCCGCTGACGCTTCCGCGACAGCGCGCAAATTACACAGATATACAGATAATGCTTTCACCGCTTGAGTGAGTACAGCTGTTTCGGTCGGGCAATTAAGTCTGAATAACACGAAAATGTGCCAAGACGAAACTGCAATAAGAGCAACGGCTTAAGTGCAAATTAGACTGCAATAATAATCAATATCACTCGCGGCTTTATGTTAAATAAAGCAGCGCGTCTAACTAAAATACAGAATTATGTGAAGTTAAAAATACAAAGTAAGCAGAGAATCGAAGATGGCCTTACCTCGATTAAAATACAGCACTGAAATAACAGAAGAACAGAGTATTCCAGAAAAAAACACTTGCGCGCTCTTGTTGTGTCTCTAGCGTGCTGCTCGCTGGTCCTATATCACTAGTGCAGTGTCTGTTTTCAGAGAATATAAGTCCTGCCCGTGTGAGGCGCGCCGCTTCCCGCTCGCGCTGTTCTGTAGTTTACTAAAAGTTTAACCCTTTATCAGTCACACTAAGAAATAAATATGCAAAAAAATTTTTTTGATAAAATGGTGTTCCTTAGTCCACATTTAGCAACTTTTCAGTGTCTTTTTTTTAATGACCCAATCAGGAAGCAGATACACAAGTCAACCAGCCGGTTGACTTGCCCATTTAGGGTAATTCTCGGCATGAAGTAACTAGTATTAGGCATTCATGGATTTTTTTCTTGTGTGCATCTGAAGTTAAATTTTTTTTCATATAAAAACATTACAGACAGTAGAATATGTTAACAATATCATCAATTTATTTTAAAAACATGTTCTTATTGTAACACATAAAATAAAAACATTGTAAAGTGCAACAGTGCTAGAGGTAGATCTGGGGTTCCATAAAATGTACGGCAGTCCATTATGTCTGAAAGAGATGGAACATAATAAACATTACTGTACAGTGTAGGGTCGCAAACTGTGTCTTGAGTAATCAGTGCATCAGGTACATCTATCCATAATAAATGCACAATTGTCATATTGATAAACTGTTCTCCCAACATACAGGCACATTGTGATTTATTTTAATTTGTTAAGAAAAAATTGCATATGCTAATAAATACTCTGTGTACTATGTATGCCAAATCGGATAACACACAACCATAATATTACATAACAAGAGACAGAAAATGTTGAAGTGTGACTGATAAGGTAAGTTTACTGTGCTAAATAAAGCCAAAAATGTCCAACCATCAATTCAATTACAGTCTCATTATCATGTTGTGTTTGTCAGATTATTGAACAGAAAATGTAATGTTTATACCCATCTAACTGTTAGACAGCTGTAGTTGTAGATATTCAATGCATAACATAGTGTTAGTCAATAAGCCTCAGCTACGATGGCTATTGCAGAAATAATGAGTAGGACTAATGGTTCATTTCGTAATATGTAAAGAGTAAACGGTATTAAATTTAGAATCTGAAGATAAAACCACAGGCCGTATAAATAAGGGTAAAATACATATAGTTTAGCAAAGAAATAGGCCGTATTATCCTGCAGGGTGTAACGTTATTATACTGAGTCACGATCGCGTTGCTGTGCTAATTTAGCTAGCGTCCAGTTCAGTTTAAAAGTTACCCTAAATGGGCAACTCAACCGAGCGGTCACACAACTTTTCTGAGGTAACAGAGAGATACATCTTATCATAACGTTTCTTCCATTCAGCAAAAATATAATCATTAGGAAGTCTAGAACATGAAATCCAACCAAAAAATATCTTACCTTAAATTTTAGCGTCACTGGCAGCCATTGTTTGAAGAGAGGTCACGACAATACACTTCCGGTTCAGATTCAGCTCGTCTCAGCAACAAATATTTTATTACAACATTGCCACCCAGTGGATATAATTGCCATTACACATTCTATTCAGTGAGAGGAAGAAGAACAAACAGCTATAAATGGGGTTTGGCGAGTTTTAATTACAGGAATTTGACCGCGAAAAAAGGTCAACCGCACAGTTACAATGCACGTTAAAGGGTTAAATTCAGAATGTGTCGCATTAATTGACTGGGACTCAGGCCAGTAATATACTATTTGTGGTCCTAGTCTTTAATCCAGCATCTGGATTAATATATTGCATTATGTATTTCTTTATATGTGTGTTTTTTATTTTGCATGAGTAAATATGTCTGCAATATATTACACATGCTGCAGTACCATATCTGATCACATATGGCGCTTTTCCAGTGCATGGTACGGTTCAATACGGCTCACTTGGGCGCGTTTCCACTACGGTACGGCTTGGCTCGGCTCACTTTGTGGCACTTTTCCACTGCATGGTACGGCTCGCTTTAAATGGTACCACCTCTGTTGAGGTTCCAAGCATACCGTACCGATACTAAAATGTGACGTGACAACACTACAGATCACTGATTGGTCAGAGAGAATTGTCACTACCTGCATCATTAGATTTGCAACACGAGACACCAAACGCGCTAGATTTAAATAGTCAGAAAATTCCACCACAGTATTATTTGTTCGCACAATTTTTATTAAACAACTTGCTTGAAAAAAAGAAAAGAAGAAGAAACTTGGAAAAGAAATGGCTGAATCGCGGTGACTGTTCAGAAGACGAGGAGGTGCAGACGTTCCTTTCATTGGAAACCGAGGAGCGGATCCAGTGAGAGCTGAATATTACGACGAGGAATGAAAAAGTTTTTCAGCAACTTTAATGATCAGTCAAAATTCCCTCCCACTTCGAAGCGGTACTAAACTGCAGTGGAAAAGCAAACCGAGCCAAAGCGAGCCAAGCCATCATACCACGCAGTGGAAAAGCAAAGCTTTAAAGTCTGTAACATTGGCCGGTCTCGCTGTTGGCGGAGGTAAATAAAGGCCGGTCTCTAATAGTGGCCGGGGCTATTATTAGAACCAACATTTTTCTGGGCAGGCCACAACATTATGCTTGTGATAGTAACATGCAAATACCACAGGGGGGCAATGTTTGCTAATGAATCCAAGCCATAGCTATGGTAGCCTGGTCATGTCAATCACTTCGCTCTTGACTCGCACGTGAGAATTCAGTCACCGGTAGGCTAATGTTGTTTACCATGGCAGCTGCGGAGCCAAAGAGGATTTTTGCCGAAAATCTATTTTTTAACCCCCTGGGATCGACAATCGAACTGGCGCGATAGACTCGCTTTTTTTCTTAAGTGCGAAAGAGTTTCAAAATACTCTGTTGACTTTGATCTCTTAATTACGGAGAGCGCGCGTTATTCAAACGCAAATAATCTGAGGCGATCCACGCAAACCTGAACACCCACAATCAGCTGGATAACACACATTTATCTAAGTAATAATAATCCTGGAAAATTTACCTCAGAAGTGCTTGTGAGTATTATTTCGAGGACCAACGGATCCAGCTGAGAAATAGGTCAGTTCTATTTGCTTTGTTCTAATCGCAATAGTGTCTGTAAGTTACACGCTAAAAGACACGCGTTTCTAGTGTGTGAACCCAGACAGCAGGTGACTGCGAGCCGGATCCGTCTTCAAACCGGCAAATCCGCGTCACAGTCACCTCCGTTTCACTGCTCTAAAACGGATCCAGCCCGGGCCCGGTTTCAGTGGGCGGGAACAACAGTCGCAAAACAGATTCGGGCCGTATCCGTGGAAACGAGCACGCGAAACATTTTTTTCTGGAGTTTAGAAGAGGAGGCTGCCACAGTCGGTACTCGGTATCCTACCTCAAACACTTCACCAAGGTAAGTCACACATGGTCAAACTGTTTTATTAATTAATTAATTTCTTATTGATTATATTGTGTACTCGTTAGCTTAAATTTTAAACTTAAGTTTTGGAGTTTTTATTGCTCCTTAGATCGGCATTGAATCGTAATGTTAGCTAGCCTAACTCTTATTTATGTTTTCAGAGGGCATATGCTAACACGAAGACGACCCAGAGGATTGTAATTATATGTAATTGACGAATTTTAACTGCTTTAATTTATTTTCACTGTTGTTAAAGTTTTAACTGCGGAAATGTTAGTGATAGCTAGCGTTAACGTTAGCTTAAACTAGCTAAGGCCTCCCGCAGACCATCACTTTATAATAAGGTTTCATTTGTTAACATTAGTTAATATTAATTACAATTAACTAACCATGAACAATACATTTGTTACTGTATTTGTTAATGTTAGTTAATATAAATACAGTTGTTCGTTGTTTGGTCATGTTACTTCACAGTGCATTAACTAAGGTTAACAAACAGCCTACAACATTTTATTTAAATAATACATTAGTAGCCTATATGTAGAAATTAACATTAAAAAATATTAATAAATGATGTAGAAGTGCAGTTAATTTTTAGTTTGTCAACTAATGATTCTATTCTCTTCTGCTCACCAAGACTGTGGTTATTTAATCAAAAATACAGTAATATTGTGAAATATTATTACATTCTATTGTAAAATATAGGCTAATTTATTCCTGTGATCAAAGCTGAATTTTCAGCATCATTTCTCCAGTCTTCAGTGTCACATGATCCTTCAGAAATCACTCTAATATGATGATTTGATGCTCAAGAAACATTTATTGATTATTATCAATGTTGAAAACAGTTGTACTGCTTCATATTTTTGTGGAAACAACTATACTATTCAAACATCTGTTGTAAGATTAATACTTTTATTAACCAAGGATGTCTTAAATCGATCGAAATTAACAGTCAATGACATTTAAAATGTTACAAAAGAATTTATATTTAGTAAATGCTTTAATAATCTTAATTTAATAAATGCAAATACATGCTGTTCAACTTGAACTTTATATTTATCAAAGAATCATGAAAAAATTATCACCATTTCCACAAAAATGTTAAGCAGCACAACCGTTTTCAGCATTGCTAATAATAATAAATAATGTTACCTGAGTTCCAAATCAGCATATTAGAATGATTTCTGAAGGATCATGTGATATCTGATTCTGATCAATTTAAATTAATGTTTAAGTAATTGATATAGGCCTACCAGTTTATCCCTTAACTGATCTACATTATAGAAAAACTATAAATCAGGACTCAGAAGCTTATTAGTTGGAGGTTGATGTTTTTTGCACATATTTTTTTTCTCAACAGGAGCTGTAAGGAAAAACTTCTACCAGTGGTCTTCTACCAGTGCAGCAGATAGTGGAATAGGTTCTTGCGGCATCCGTTGATTTAACCTTTGACCCGTGATGGCGGCTGGAAGGAACGTTCAAGAGCCAAAGAGGCCTTAACTGAGGTAAATTTCAGATATAAGAAGCACTGCACAGTACAGAACAGCCGTCAGATTCTTTATTTAGTGTGACAATTACATGAATATCTAAAATCTTTCTTCTTGGTCTTTTTTTTTTCTTTTTCAGATGCCTCATGGGAATTAAACGGCACATATGAAGTGGTTTGTAATACCATGGCTTTCCGACCTGTCCTGATTGTTTTTTGATGTGTTTACATTCTATAAAATTATTTTGGTAACACTTTACAATAAGGTTCATTGGTTAACATTAGTTTACTACCTTAGTTAACATGAACTAAGAATGAACTGCACTTCTTCAGCATTTATTAATCTTAGTTAATATTAATTGCAACATTTACTAATACATTAAAATCAAAGGTAATTTGTTAGCATTAGTTAATGCGCTGTGAACTAACATGAACAAACAATGAACAGCTGGATTTTAATTAACTAACATTAACAAACATGAATAAATACTGTAACAAATGTTTGGCTCATTGTTAGTTCATGTTAGTTAATACATTAACTAATGAAACTTATTGCAAAGTGTTGCCATTATTTTTTGTATGTTTTTTCTTTGCAGCTTTTCACTGCCTCTTTGATCAATGCCACATTTTTGGGATAAATAATACATTCATGAGGCTTATGTCACTACACAACATGAATACCCATTCAAAAACATTCTTTCAAATATACATTGAGAAAAGTTCTGAGATTGTGTCACTGTTTTAAAGGGAAAGTTCATTGAAAAATGAAAATTTGCTCTTAATTTATTTACCCTCAAGCCATCCAAGATATAGGTGACTTTTTCAGTTAAACAGTAAAGAAGATTTTTAGCTGAAACTGGGCTCTTTGGTGATTCATATAATGCAATTCAATGGCTACTGTCACTTTGAGAGTAAAAAAAGAAACATTACATGCAAAACAAGACTGCCGTGACACAGGACTGTTTGCAGAGGCTGTGGATTACAGGTAATAATGTTGTAAATAATGTTCAGTTTCTTTGACAGACCAATTGTTTTGCTTTATACGACCTCAATGAATCGTCAGGAGCCACAGGTATTAATTTTGTTTTGCCTGTAATGTTTTTTTTGACTCTCAAACTGACTGTAGCTATTGACTTGCATTATACGAATCATCAAGGACCACATTTTCAGCTAAAAATCTTCTTTACTGTTCAACTTGTAGTTGCGTAGCTGTCAATGGAGGGAAAGAAATCTCAGATTTCATTAAAAAGATCTCAATTTGTGTTCAGAAGATGAATGAAAGTCTTATGGGTTTGGAACGACATGAAAGTGAGTAATTAATGACAGAATTTACATTTTTGTGTGAACTATCCCGTTAACAGCAAGTAGAGACTTAAGTGTTTTATGTAAACTTTGAGTACTTGTGCAAAAATTATCAAAATAAAAAAAAGATGCACAGTGGCACTGTTTTGCATTGTTTTGTGAATTTGTTTTAATATGCTTAATAAATAAAAAATGGATCAAAAGATAAAGCCCTTGAATATGTCAAATTTACTGTCCAAATATTTTTTCTTTGAATGCATGTTTACTGTGAAGTGGCTGTGAGTTAGTGCTGACACTAGATTATCAGGTGGTATTTTAGTGTAAAAAAGTACAGTAATTCAACTTTTTATTGCCTAAGCATTTTGTATTTAAAACAGAAAAAAAAAATCAGTGGCATAAGACCATAAGATATTAGATCATGTAAATGAGAAGATTCATGAAATTCTAGATATGTATACTACTTGGATAGAGCGAGCGAGTGTGTTTGTGTACTGTCAACAAAATGAGCTGGCCCTGATCCGGCATGATTCTGGAACAGATCCAGAACAGAGCTGGACCAGATCTGGCCCACACTTGGGCCAAATCACCATAAAGGAATCCGGAGCTCTGGCCCAGTTCTGTTCCAGATGAGGAAAAAACGGATCCGTGCCGGTGTTGGCCCGTTGTGCTAAAATACACCGGCCCGAGTCCGTTGCGCGGATCTGGCCCAGAACTTACGAAGTGTCTGGGCCAGATCTGGGCCAGATGATTTTTGCTATCTGGGAATGAATGAATGAAATCAATGAATGCACAGATGCGTGCTGTTGTGGAGCTAACGTTACTACTGCTGGAACAAATACTGTTTCAAAATGAATCATTGCTTTTCACAAAAAATATTATTTATATTAGGCTATATTTATTTGTTGTTAATGTTCTGTATGCATACCATAATGTTATATGGTAACTACCTGTACGTTTTCAAAAAATTAACCTAGTATTTTATAGGTTAAAATAGACACAAAATCTCGTTTTTATTCATTCTACTGGTAGTCCGTTTTGCTCAAATACAAATAAAGGCCTGTCTCTAATTATGGCCTCCTTCCAATAAAGGCCTGGGCCGCGATGCGCTTGAGTAAAATAAAGGCCCGGGCCTATATTTGAGGATTTACGGTAATGATATATTAGTAAATGTATTGTCACATATTTTTCAATATATGAAAAGCGGCAATTCCTTATGTATTATTCAATGTATTGTAATATATTAACACAATATATTATTCTGTATATTTTCAATTATACAGTTAAACCATTTAATATATTGATCATTCATATATGGGAAATATATTTTCGTTCCGTAAGGGAAGTGTGCCTGGGCCTGCTTTACTGAATGGTTTAACATCTAGTGGCTTGACTTATGTGTATCTGGGCTGATGAAGCCCAGAGTTATTTGCTACTTTAGCAATGTGCACCTGGGTGCCATCCCTTAGGTTTGTTTAACAATTGACCTAAACCTGCTATGTGCCTTAACCATATGTGCAAATATGGCTCAAACTTATCTAATTGGAACGTGCACTATGCAAGGTTACATCACAGCAAGGTTGTCTTCCTGCTGCTTCTGTTGCTGCTGTTGTTTTTAATGACTCAAAATGCATGTTCTCATGCTAGTTTTGTTTATGCACAATTGTTATTCCTTGTGTCTTGTAAAATGTCAAATGATTTTGAGCAGATGTATTTATTGCTGCCACTCACTTGCTTATATGCCAAACTATACACTTATTCGCAACTGTAAAACATCAAACATTTTGAACGTGTATGTTTGTTTCATTGATAAATGCAGACCATTATAGGCAGGCAGTACATTTCAATCTTGGGATAAACTTATATACCACTTTAACTGTTCAATCTCCAGCACTAAATCTACCCTTGCCTAAGCTTTTACCACTTTGCCACACAAAATAAATCAACCAAACTCATCAATGCCAAAGTTGTGGAAAATGGACATACACACTGATCTCAAAGTTTTATTGTTATTTAAATTAAATTGAATTAGATCATTTACATTTAAGACCAACATTTCTCTATTATCTCTTTTAGTCTGTAAATGTTTACCTCTCATTCATCACATATCAATTCTTGGTTCATGGACTATATATTTTTGGTCAGACTATCATGCAATGCAAACTGAGCCAATTACAAAAATAATAGTAAAAAAAAACACAACAAAAAACTTTATTGTGAAATGCAAATTAAACATTCTTTAAAAATTGCATTTTTAAAGTAAATTCAAATCATTATTAAAATAATTTTTAAATTAATTATCATTAGTCTATGACAGTTAGGCTAAATTACTTTAAAGAAACATAAACATCTTGAACATTTGAAATTCACATTCAAGTGTAAGCCTGCATCATTTAATGTTTCATACAAAAACAAACAACAACAACAACAACAACAACAACAACAAAAAACCTATATGGCAGATTCTTGTAATATGGCTGAAAAGAAAAACCTAGCTATCAGAATTGTTATGTTGTCCAATTCAATAGAACAATTTCCATAGTGTTCCATAGAATGTCTAGGATAATAAAATCTTTGCTTGTGACCAAGAAATATTCAATCAGATATTTCCACTTCTTTTTTGAAAAGCAGTTTCATGACTTCCTTCCGTAGTCTTGTCAGATTTAGTCCATAAATGAGGGGGTTTAAAATGGGTGGTATGAGTAAGAATTCCAGGGCCATGAAATTACGCAAATCTTGTGGCAAACTCTTTGAACCATAACGAGTGTACAGCACATCAAACAGCAAAGCACCAGTCACATTGAGCAATGCAAGAAGATGTGGTACACATGTTTGTATGAATTTGTGCCTGCCCTCTATTGACTTTCTGCATTTTCCAACCAAGTAAATGTAGGAGCAAAATATCAATATTGCATGTCCAAAATATATAATAATGATTACATACCCAATCACATTATTTACTGTTGTAGAAAAACAGGAAAGTTTAACAACTGACCAATTTTCACAATATAGCTTTTCAATGCTAGAGCCACATAACTTTAGTCTTGATGTCAATACAATTAAAACAGACATGCAAAAAAATGGAGAAAGCCAGCAGAAAAGGATACATTCAAGAACCCTCTGATTGGTCATTACTGAATGATACTCAAGTGGTCTAATTATTGCCACATACCTGTCATATGCCATCACTGTCAATGTTGAAAAGTCACACAGAACAGATGAATAAATGACAAAAATCTGAATCAAACATCCAGCATGAGAAATCACATGATACTGGGATAATAAATCATACATGAATTTAGGGTAGAATCCACCAGTGCCAAAAAGTCCATTTACACACAAATTACATATAAATACATACATCGGCTGATGAAGCTTCTTATGTGAGATTACAGTGTAAATTATGGTTACATTACACAACACAATTAATGGATAATACAATGCAGTCAATGAAAAAAACACAAATCTTTTCCCCATCGTTTCATTTAGTCCAGAGAGTGTAAACACTAAGTCAAAGGATTCATTCTCTAGTGGTGGCTGCATCTGGAATGATATGCAAATTCTTATGATATGCACATAATAATAAAATGAGTTATTTTGAAATTAAAAGTATTAAAAAATAATCATTCAGATTTCCAGTCCTTTTTTATAAACGGAAATATTCAATACTCTAAAGATAGCATATGCTGGTTCTTCAAAGACTTAAACAATGAAATAATTAAAATCTTACCACAATCTCTTTTTGTTAGTTTGACAGTGTTGTGAAAGGTTGATCTGGTGAGATATATATGGAGACTATTCTCATGATAATTGTCTTGTTTGTGAACACTTGCAAGACTTTTAAAAAGCTCTCTTGAGAATATATATATATATATATATATATATATATATATATATATATATATATATATATATATATATATATATATATATATATATATATATATATCACTGATTCTTGAGAGTCGGGACAAAACACGTTTTAAAAAACTTTTTTTTAAAAATACACAATATATCAATTAGAGTTATATGGTCAATTAGAGAAAGTTCTTAGCTATTTAACCATGTAAAGGAACAGGTTCTAAATAAAAACACATTTTTAACAAATAAACATGTTTCCCTTCAGAACTGGATTTGTGTCAACTCCGTCAGACACACTAAAAAGTATACAATTTCAATTCTTCAAATCCAACAAGAATCTAAAGTTCTGAAGTATATTGTAATAGTGTTTAATTATAAATATATTTTATTTATAAAATACAATATATAAACTTAAGTTGTGATTTCATACTATTCTGAAAACTCAGATTTCTAAATATTTGCATTTTCAAACTTTGATTTTAATTTCAATATTGTAAAAACAAATTCCTTAAATAAATAAAACATAAGAGGATGTAGATCAGATGGTCCTTTATTACAAAAACAACATAAACTGAAGGAAGAATATTTTTTGCCCCAAAAAATTAACAAAAACATACAAAAATCCAACGCTGTTGATGAAGATCTGACGGTGTTGACGAAAAATGTTTGAATGTTTTACCTCAGATTTGTGAAATGTTCACCTGTTTGTCATGATATGTTCTGACAATAAAGAGTAGTTTAAAACCACAATTAACGCTCTGTTTTCTACAACTTTCACTTAGGAGCAAAAATCTGCCTTTAAACTTGAAAGACATTTATCGTGATAATTATCGATATCGACCAGGGGCGGATCTAGAAAAATATTTATGGGGTGGCGAGAGGGGGGCAGGAATTTTTGAGGGGTGGCAACATATGGTAGAAGTATATATACACTGAATTTAAATCAGAGTTAAATTAGCCATAACTTTTAATTCGTTGCTGCCAATGGGGATGGGTATTGTTAAGGTTTTAACGGTATTACTACTCTTACCAATACTCCTTATCGATCCGGTACTTTAACGGTATTCTTATCGGTTCTTTTTGTTATATATAAAAAAAGGGGGAAAAAACTATTATGAACACATTTAATATTGCTTTATATTTTGAAATGAAAATAAATATCTATAGCAAAAGAAAAAGAAATGCTTTAACAAAACAAATAAAACATGCAAGTTATGCAGAAGGGTGCAGGCTTTTGTGTTTTATATTCAGAAGACATAGGACACCAAACACAAAGTACAAACACATGGTCAAACAAAAAAAGTATAGAATTAAACAAATATACAAATTATATACCTAGTGCTTTAATTTCAGTAATGTCGGCATTACTGTTCAGGAGTAATATGGGCTAAAAAGACATCTAATAAAGTCAGATTTAAAATAACACTGCATAGTTTATCATAGATAGATTAAAGCTTATAAAAGCCAAAATTATTAATTCAAGAGCTGCGACTGATTTTCTCTTTTGTTGTTTGATTCACATTAATGGAGCAATCGTCAGCAGGATTATTAGACTGCTGCCCCTTTAAGACCAAATGCAGATCTAATCATTATTACGCATCATATTTTCTCAGCCATTTTGACATATTGATGTGCACATAATTGATGTGCGCAAATAAATAAACCAGAACTGGACCTTATCTGAGCCACAGAATCTGTGTATATTAAATATGGAATCATTTCAGCCTTAATAAACCTGCCAACAAGCAGAATCACTGAAGGAAAGAAGAGAACAGAAAAAGAGACGAGCAGAAACACAAGAACTACAACTGACTTCAGCCAGAGCCTTAGATGAAATCAACTGAAGAGAAAAGAAGACTTGACTTTAATTATGTCAGACATCTACAGAAGTTTTTATTGAGAATTAACAGAGGTTTATCTCTAATGTGTTTCATTTGAAATCACCATAACAGTGATTAGTGTTTCCATTAGTTGGGCTCTTAACTCTTATTTTTTGTATTTTTTTGGCTGCTGTGACAGTGTGTTTGTCAAACACATTTGCAGCAGCAAAGAAAGCCAAATTAAAAAGAGATCAGGTGATGATGGTTATCTTTTGATGGTTTTATAATCATCATGAAATAACCTGTTTCACTTATGTTTTATATTATGTCTTAAGGCTGAAATGACTCCATATTTAATATACACAGGTTTTGCGGCTGAGATAAGGTCTAGTTCTGGTTTATTTATTTGCTCTTGGCTGACATGTGGCATTGCTATGTCCTGCTTGTGGCCCAGATCTGGCAAACAGGAGCGGTCTGCCCAAGTGCCATCATTCCACGTTGCATGTGAGCCAGATCTGCATTCCACAAGTGCCAGATGTGGGCCGGATCTGGGCCGAAACAATGTTGCTATCTGGGATATGCTTTCAGAATTTGGCCCCTTTTTGGAATTTGGAAACAGTGTGGTCAATAAACCTATATCACTAAATACGTGCCATAATTAATGAGAATTTATGATAATGTAATTTAAGCTATAGGCTTATATAAAATGTTAGAAAATGGAACTTCCATTAACTCACAGAGTAGTGGTCTGGGTTCAAACATTCCACCATGCAAAGTGAAGCATTCACTTTTGTTCTGGAATGGCGTTCCAAGAGATGCAGTGGAGGTGTGCTAAAGTAAAACCCTGCCCTTTATTCAATATTCCGTGTCACTTGGATACATCAACACAAAAATATGTCACAACACTGGAGGGAAGTCGTTAGAGGCAAGTATGTACTGGTCCGTACAGACAGCACTGCAACCGTTGCATACGTTACGTTGCTTCCGCCGCATTTCACAACTCGCCCGCCATCTCCTCCTCTGGAGTCAGAAGCATCTGAGGTCGCTTTGTGCCGTTTACATTCCGGGCCTGCTCAACCATGCAGCTAACGAGCTCTCACGGCAGCAGGTGCTAACGGGAGAATGGCGACTCCATCCCCAGGTGGTCCAGCTGGTTTTCAGGCGCTTTGAGACCGAACAGATCTGTTTGCTGCCCCGGACACGTCTCACTGCTAGTTGTTCTATTTCCTGACCGAGGGGACCCTCGGCACGGATGCTCTGGCACACAGCTGGCCCCGGGGCCTACGCAAGTCTGTGTTTCCCCCAGTGAGCCTTCTTGCACAGACCTTGTGCAAAGTCAGGGAGGACGTGGAGCAGGTCTTGCTAGTTGTGCCGTATTGGCCCAACCGGACCTGGTTCCCGGAACTAGTGCTCCTCGCGACAGCCCCTCCCTGGCCCATTCCTCTGAGAGAGGACCTGTTCTCTCAGACACGGGGCACCCTATGGCACCCACGTCCAGACCTCTGGAAACTCCATATCTGGTCCCTGGACGGGACGCAGAGGTTCTAGGTGACCTACCCCCCGCAGTAGTTGACACCATCACTTCCGCTAGAGCCTCCTCTACAAGGCGCCTCTATGCGTTGAAGTGGAACCTGTTCGTTGACTGGTGTTCTTCTCACGAGGCAGAGCCGTGCTTTCCTTCCTGCAAGAAGGGCTGGAGCGAAGACTGTCTCCCTCCACCCTTAAAGTGTATGTTGCCGCGATTGCCGCACATCACGATGCAGTTGAAGGTAATTCATTGGGAAAGCACAATTTCAGGTGCCTGAGGAGGGCGAGGAGACTAAATCCGCCTTGGCAACTCTCTATACCCTCTTGGGATTTTTTTATTTTCTCCTGGTTGCATTGGCCTCCGTCAAGAGGGTAGGGGACCTGCATGCATTTTCGGTCGACGAATTGTGCCTAGAATTCGGCCTGGATAACTCTCACGTGATCCTGAGACCCCGGCCTGGATACGTGCCCAAGGTTCCTACCACTCCCTTTCGGGACCAGGTGGTGAACCTGCAAGCGCTGCCTTCAGAGGAGGCAGACCCAGCCCTGGCTTTTCTCTGTCCCGTTCACACTCTGCGTCTGTACGTGGACAGAACGCAAAGCCTCAGGACCTCAGTTTAGCTCTTCATCTATTATGGAGGCCAGCAGAAAGGAAAGGCTGTCTCCAAGCAGAGGATGGCCCACTGGATAGTGGATGCCACCGCCTTGGCTTACGAAGCGCAAGGCGTGCCCTGCCCACCCAGGTTGAAAGCTCACTCCACTAGGGGTGTCACTTCTTCTTAGGTGCTGGCACACAGCGCCTCGATGACAGACATCTGTAGAGCTGCGGGGTGGGCGACACCTAACATGTTCGCTAGGTCTTATAGCCTACGTGTTGAGCCAGTTTCTTCCTGTGTGCTCGCTTCAACCAGCCGGTAACACCGAAGTTCCCGCTCTAGTGTCGGCTTGCTGCGCCACTCCCTTCAATTGGAACGGATATATGCGATTTTTGCTCCAGTCGAGTTCCCCACTTAGGCGAACCCTGTGAGTTCCTCCGCACCCCTTAGGCAGTCGGACGTTGCAGAGCGTCCGACGCCAGACCTAGTGTTCGTATGCTTGTGTAACTTGTGCTAGGCTGGGTTCCATATGTGGTGATCCCTGCGGCGATCCCATATTCGTAATTCTTCCACGACCAGCTCCCTGCGGTGAGCCCGGGTCTTTCCCTTGGCAGAGTCTGCTCTGCCATCACTGTCCGGTGCTGCCTCCCCCTTCTCAGGTGGAGCCACCCCAGTGACCATTCCATATGTTGTACTGCCCCTGTCCGGCCAGTCCATATGTGTATTCTCCACATGGTACCTCCCTTCGGGCAGGATGTGGCTTCCACAGCATCCTTCTCCCCTGGAAAGGCATGCTTTCTCAGTGTTATCCAAGAGTTCCACTGTGTGGGGTATAATGGAACAGCAGTTGAACTCCCTCTACGCAGGTCTTCCACCCCAGCCAGATGGGGCTCTGAGAGTCTTGCGTAGGGTGCTGGATGTGGCAGCAACCATGGCTTTTTCCATGGGATCACAATTACGTCGTCACGTTCGACGTTACACCGTCTACAAATTGTGTATAATTGTATAATATCCAAGGTAAACATGTCTAGTAATTGTGCAGTTAATTCTCATACTGTATTTTCAGTTTTGGAATATTTATCCTCTCCCCAAATTTGTCACTAATAAAACACAATAAAAATAATTTAAAGAAAAAAATTATATTTACCTTTTAATAGTGTGTTTACATCTACCTTTTAAATATATTTTTTTTATTAAAAAGGTTACAATTACAACAACAATTCAAGTGTAATCTTACAGTATCTTTGTATCAGTAGTATCAGTATCAGTATCTATATATATGTCTTTCATATTTCGCCTGACTGTAACATTGTTTTTATGAAATATTAGGGCATATAAATGTTAATTTGCTGTTTAATACGCTGCTTATACAAATAGCCAACATTTTATTTCAACATATTTCAGTCGATTTTTATTCATCTCATTATAGCAATACAGTTTGCAAAAACATCATCATTCATTCACACACGCGATTTAAATTTAAACTGTCTTTTTGCCAGCTGTGGTAAACAGCGCGCATCTCGCCGTTCATTCATTCATAAAGAAACCCGATTCACGTAAACTTACTAGTATTCCTCAGCTCGCTCCTCGATATACCCGCACTTCTGAGATACATTTTCCATTATTATTATTCCTCACAGCGCTGCGAAACAGTGTAAACATGTAATGATCTGATAAACTTGTGTGTTTTCTCGAGCTGATATGGGGGCGTTCACAGGATTGCGTGGATTATCTCAGCCATTTGCGTTTGAATAGCGCGCGCTCTCCGTGGGTGTGTCACATTACATTTGAATTAGCTCTAATGAGGTCGACTGGAATCGCTTTCTTTTAATACAGATTTCACAAGATGAAAATATTAGTTTTTTATATAAATTACTTCATTTAAAAGAAGAGAATTCAAGCTTCATGCCTGTGTGTCTGTTTGCCTGTTTGAGTATTCGCTTAGTTATTGTTCATTTTCGGACACTTTTCAGAATGGACTACACTGACAGAGAGAAGGCAGAACTCGCTTCGTGTTTATTTTTCTTTATTTGGCAAAAAGCACAACACTTTGTTTTTATTGTGAATTTACACAAAAATAATACACATTTAACAGAATCGATTGATGTATGAAACTCCTATGGAAAATCAAAGTCAACAGAGTATTTATGAGTTTCTTTTACACTGATAAAAAAAAAAGCGAGCTGGTATCGCCGGCGATACCGTCGACCTCAGAGGGTTAATAACGGATCAAACAGCGCTGACGTGGAAACCAGGAACATTGTGCTTTCAAGTAACGTTACATTGGTTTTATTTTGACATTATGAATACAATTGCTGCCCTCAAATGTTAATCTGAAATAAAATAAACCTTTGCTTATAACTACTACAATATTACATTTTAATTTTTTTTATAAGGAGCTGTTTGTTTTATAAGTTCAAGTATAGCTCCATCATTGCTCAAAGTAAAAAATGATCATACTTTATGATGTTAGTTTTAATAAAAAATGTAAATAAAGGAAATTTCTCTGGCATTTCTTTTTGCTGTATTGAAAACGTACTGAACCATGACACCAGTGTATCTTATCGAACCACACCGTGAATTTTGTGGACCGTTATTATTCAAATATAATTTTTTAGATTCCTAGATTTATTTGCTGCACTTTTTTATACAGTTATATTGTAAAACTAAAATACCTTTTATAAAATAATTATAACAATTCATACAGGGCTAGTATGAATTGCAGCTGTATAGATACACACCAAGGTATCGGATTAGTACTCGGTATCGGCCGATACCCTGAGTCCAGGTATCGGAATCGGTATCGGGAAGGAAAAAAGGGTATCGGAACATCTCTAAATGCAACCAGGAGCGCTGTCTTCATTGACAGGAACTTAAGCTCCACTGATTGCAGAGGCTCAAAGGGAGCACTCTGCAGGGCAGTTAAAACCACTGAGAGGTCCCAAGAGGGTACGAGGGGAGGACGAGGAGGATTCAGTCTCCTCGCTCCCCTCAGGAACCTGACGATCAGGTCGTGCTTTCCCAAGGACTTACCATCAACTGCGTCATGATGTGCGGCAATGGCGGCAACATACACTTTCAGGGTGGAGGGTGACAGCCTTCGCTCCAACCCTTCTTGCGGGAAGGATAGCATGACACTGATGGGGCATTTCGTGGGTTCTAGATTTTTAGAAGAACACCAGTTGACGAAGAGGTTCCACTTTAACGCATAGACATGTCTCGTGGACGATGCTCTAGCGGAAATGATGGTAGCCACCACCGCTGGTGGTAGGGTACTCAAACCTTCCTCGTCCCATCCAGGAGCCACACGTGGAGGTTCCAAAGATTGGGACGAGGGTGCCATAAGGTGCCCCGTCCCTGAGAAAGCAGGTCTTTCCTCAGGGGAATTGGCCAGGGAGGTGCTGTCGCGAGGAGTACTAGTTCTGGGAACCAGGTGCGGTTGTGCCAATACAGGGCAACCAAAATTACCTGCTCCTCGTCCTCCCTGATCTTGTGCAAGGTCTGCGCAAGAAGGCTCACTGGGGCAAACGCATGTTTGCGGAGCCCCCGCGGCCAGCTGTGTGCCAGTGCATCCGTGCCGAGCGTACCCTCGGTCAGGGAATAAAACAGGTCGCAGTGGGACGAGTCGTGGGAGGCAAACAGATCTACCTGTGCGTCCCCGAACTGATCACAAATCAGCTGAACCATCTGGGGATGGAGTCTCCATTCTCCAGCGAGAGGCGGAAGCCGAGACAGCTCGTTGGCTGTCTGGTTCAGGTCTCCCGGGATATAAATGGCTCAAAGCGACCTCAGATGCTTCTGACTCCATATGAGGAGGTGGTGGGCGAATTGCGACATACGGCGGGAGCGTAGACCACCTTGACGGTTGATGTACGCTATTGTGGTGGTATTGTCTGATCGGACTAGTACGTGTTGACCCCTGAGCAATGCACGAAAGCGGTGCAGGGCAAGGCGTACAGCCAGCAACTCAAGGCAATTGACATGCCAAAGGCGCAGGGGTCCTGTCCAGGAGCCCGCAGCAGCATGTCCATTGCACATGGCACCCCAACCCGTGGTGGAGGCATCTGTTGATACAACAACATGCCTGGAAGCTCGTTCTAAGGGAACTCCGGCCCATAAAAAATTGATGTTCGACCACGGGGAGAAGGTCTGATGGCAGTTCGGAGTCACTGGGACTTGGAGCGTGCCGTGTTGCCATGCCCACCTCGGGACACGATCGCGAAGCCAAAGCTGAAGCGGTCTCATATGAAGCAAACCGAGCGGCGTTACTGCGGCTGCAGATGCCATATGCCCCAGGAGCCTCTGAAAAAGTTTCAGTGGGACCGTATTCTTGCCCTCGAACTGACGAAGACAAGTCAGTAGTGACTGCGCACGCTTGCTCGTAAGCTGCACGCGCATGGCGACCGAGTCGATTTCTATACCGAGAAAAGAGATTCTCTGCACTGGGCAGAGTTTGCTCTTCTCCCAGTTGACCCAAAGGCCCAGACGAGCTAGGTGCCAGAGCACAAGGTCCCTGTGTTCGCAAACCTGGTCTTGAGGGTGAGCTAGAATCAGCCAGTCATCGAGATAGTTCAGGATGCGAACCCCGTGTTCTCGTAGGGGAACAAGGGCTGCCTCGACGACCTTCGTGAAGACGCGAGGAGACAGGGCTAGCCCGAAAGGGAGAACCGCATACTGGTATGCCTGCCCCTCGAAAGCAAACCGAAGAAACAGTCTGTGTCGAGGAAGAATGGAGACATGGAAGTAGGCGTCCTCAGGTTGATCGCTGCAAACCAATCCTGTGGCCGTATGCATTCGAAAAGGCATTTGGCCGTGAGCATCTTGAACGGCATCCTGTGAAGGGAGCGGTTCAAAACGCGCAGGTCCAGGATAGGTCATAATCCACCGGATTTCTTCGGTACAATGAAGAAAGGGCTGTAGAAGCCGGACCTCATTTCGGCTTGAGGGACAATCTCGATCGCACCCTTCGCCAGTAGGGTGTCGACCTCCGCTCTCATGACAGGGGCATTGCCACTGACTATAGTGAAGCGGACTCCCCTGAAGCGGGGAGGAGACCGCGCAAACTGAATCGCGTTGCCGAGCCTGATGGTTCTCGCGACACAGCAGGACAGTCTGGAAAGCTCTAGCCAGGCTCCCAGAACTGCGCCAGCGTGGTCATTCGAACCACAGATGTACCGTCGGTGGTGCAGCGAGGCGGAATGACCGGCCCAGGCTAGGGTGGCATAGCGGCCCTGTGCGGGGGCACGGTCATTAACCGCGTCCTGCCAGAGGAGGCCAGGGGAGGACCAGCGTCCCACGAGGGCGTGCTCTGGCAGGGGTCTGGCGACAGAGGGGGATGAGAAGAGCGTGGCCCGTGGGCGGCGCATGCTGTCATCCACAGCCTCTTGGGGCTTGGAGGAAGGGACATCAGTTCTTGAAACAAGAATTCCCCCCCCCGGCCCTCCACCAGGGGAAGGAGTGGCCCTGCTACCGGCTCCTGAGAAGAACTGAGCCCTAACCCCTAGCTGCCCGTCTCAGAAGTGCTGCTTAGCATGGCGTTTAGCCGGCTAAGGGGCGGAGACAGGCGGTGCCACCCTCCTGCGACCTCCTCGTGCTCTGGGCCAGTGAAGACTCAAGGGGAGGAATCGCAGAGGGGCGGTGTTGGCGGGAAGCAGGCTAAGGAGACCGCACGGACAGATGACCGTCGGTGCAGAAGGTCCTCAACCTGCTTATAGAGTGATTGAAGACTGTTGGGCGCAATCCTCAACCACATCGCCGACCAGGCTGCCCGCCTCAAGAGTGCTGCTTAGGCTGGCATGGCAGTCTAAGGGGCGGAGACGGGCAGCGCCACCCTCCTGCGACTTGCTCCTGCTCAAGGCCGGTGAAGACCTGAGGGGAGCAGCCAAATGGAGGGAGCCTTGGCGGGAAGCAGACTAAGGAGACCGCACGGATGGATGACTTCAGGTGGTCGAAGCCACACCACCAGAGAGCCCAGCCCGGGACATGGGGGAGCTTAGAAAATGAACTCAGACACCCCCACATCAACCTGGCTAAGCCCATATCTGGACCACACTAGTGGACATCACCTGACCCAGGATCACGCAGGTACCGATGTCGCCTGAGCGAGGTCAGCAGTGTGCGTGGCGGAACAACCGGGCCAGGCATGGGAGGCATAGTGTCCCAGCATAGGGGCGTGGTTAGAGTTTCCGCGTTCTGCCAGGGTTGTCCAGGTAAGGACTAGCGTTCCACTGCGGCCGGTTCGGACAGAACTCCCGGGACAGCACTGCATCGAAGGCGCAGGCGACACACAGCACTGCATGACCGTGCCACGATAGTGACAGGGAACATACAGACCATGATCGCCGTGCGATCGAAAGCAGCGAAGGCGGAGGACACCCGCGCGCCGCTGAAGTCACGTGGACTCTCGCGGAGTGCAGGCGTCCTGATGCACGTCCGGGAGAAGCTTACAGCACTCGGGGGGAGGGCGGGGCCACTCCAGCCGATGCTTTCAGCTTCCCGGGAAAGCATGGCTGACAACTCTGAATCGATCCCGGCAACGATAGCACTCCCGTGGGAGGCAACGCTGTCGAAACTTGTGATCCGTCTTGTGATGCTGTGAGTGCATGACACCATTTGCCAGAGCCCCGAATGAAACACTGGGTCCCCGAAAGAAACCAGGCACACACGGAAGCTCCACGGTTTGCGATGTGGAGGGGGGTGTGGCCCGAGGAATTGACTCGTCGGTTGTTGTGCCACACACCGACCCTCAGATCACCCTGGCCACCAGCCAAAGTATCCCTTCTCGAGGAAGAGATAAATTGGGGTGTGGCAGAGGGGACTCTACTCACATGGAGATTATTGAGTCTTGATCTATAAACATCGCGATGGTCATGTTCCTGCAATGAAAACATGACTCATCAACGAGCGCTGCCGAGCGTGATTAAGCCCAACACGCAAAACAGCGCTCGTGACCGTTAGGCAGATGAATTACGCACACACATCCAGGAAATAGAAAATACACGGGCAAACCGTCTTGAAAAAGACGTGCCGCGTGCAGCTCTTTTAGAGAGTGGAAAAGCTCAGCAGAGTGCTGAAGCACCCAGGGAGAAACACACTCACTGTCGGCAGATTACTGCACAAATCAGCAGCAGGAAATGTGATCTCGCTGGAACACGCCGTCACACCAACACACTGAAGAGCCGCTCGTCTCGAAGAGATTTGAGATGTCACTCAGAAGGCTTGTGGAGTGAAGTACTGGACTTGGCTCCGAAGCGAAAACATACTGCATGTTGCCGGCGTACTTCCTTATATACCCCCGGCGTGGGGCGGAGATACGCAATGCAAATTCTGCAGACCCATGGCATTTCATGGCATTGGCTTGTTTTATATACTCGAAGGTGAGAGGCTTTCTAAGCGAAACCCCATTCGTCGTCATCCGACGTAACTCGGAGTGACAACGAAAGGGAACAGACGTTTCAATATACTGGTATTAAATGCGTTTTCTGAGAATTTATATTTAGAGTTTTGACTGCAAATGTCACGTCCATAATGCTGGAATTGCCCAATAGTAATTTAAAGATGTGGTAGCACTGGATCTGGATGGGGAGGATAACTCTGGGAGGGGTGTGTCATGATTCTGCCTTCTCACACCGCGACACAGATCGTGGATCTGAGAATCGCGATTTCGGTTTCATATCATAGTTTGTATAGTGTTTGTTAAAATTCAGTTGTTGTTGTTTCAGTTGTTATGTTGTTTTGCACTTTTTATCACAAATATTTTTAAATATTTGTTTAGTTTGTTAAAATGGTTCCTCAACTACATCAGACGTTCATAATAACAGAAGAAAAAAACTTGCCATAGTTTTGTCCTTTTGTCCTTTGTGGCAGTAGCCAGTTTTGGTGTAACAAGTTTTACATTTTGCTGCCAATTATTAAATGTAGTCAGTGTATTAAGAGGCTACAATTTCCAAGTATAAGTGTAACTTGATCCCATCCCATTAAGCTGATCTAATGTGTGTTGGTCGCACGGTTGAGATCGAGACTCAATGATCTTCATGTGAGAGTCCCCTCATCCGCACCCTGATCTACTGGTCCCGAGAGGGCTGGTACTTCGGCTGGCGGCCAGGGTGATCTGAGGGTTACAGTGTGGAACAAAGCGCCGACTATTCCACGCTCCACACTTCCCTCTGTTCCCGTGCAACCCGCGAGTGTCCGCGTGGAAACCGCTGTACAGTCCTCGGACTTGCCGCGAGTTTCATTCGGCGCTCCAGAGGATGACGTGATGTCGATCGCTGCATCACAAGGTGGGCAGGAGTCCTCGGGAAGTGAGGATTCGGCTGTGCTGCCACCCTCGGGAGATTCAGTTCGCGCGATCTCCTCCCCGCTACAGCGGAGTCCGCTTCACTATGGTCGGTGGCAATGCCCCTGTCATGAGAGCGGAGGTCGCCACCCTACTGGCGAAGGGTGCGATCGAGATTGTCCCTCCAGCCGAAATGAGGTCCGGCTTCTACAGCCCTTACTTCATTGTTCCGAAGAAATCGGGTGGGTTACGACCAATCCTGGACCTGCGCGTCCTGAACCGCTCCCTTCACAGGCTGCCGTTCAAGATGCTCACGGCCAAACGCATTTTCGAGTGTGTGCGGCCACAGGATTCCTCGGGAGGATTCCATGGGCAGGAGTCCTCGGGAAGTGAGGATTCGGCTGTGCTGCCACCCTCAGCAGATTCAGTTCGCGCGATCACCTCCCCGCTACAGCGGAGTCCGCTTCACTATGGTCGGTGGCAATGCCCCTGTCATTTGAGCGGAGGTCGCCACCCTACTGGCGAAGGGTGCGATCGAGATTGTCCCTCCAGCCGAAATGAGGTCCGGCTTCTACAGCCCTTACTTCATTGTTCCGAAGAAATCGGGTGGGTTACGACCAATCCTGGACCTGCGCGTCCTGAACCGCTCCCTTCACAGGCTGCCGTTCAAGATGCTCACGGCCAAACGCATTTTCGAGTGTGTGCGGCCACAGGATTGGTTTGCAGCGATCGACCTGAAGGACGCCTACTTCCATGTCTCCATTTTACCTCGACACAGACTGTTTCTACGGTTTGCTTTCGAGGGGCAGGCATACCAGTACGCGGTTCTCCCCTTCGGGCTAGCCCTGTCTCCTCGCATCTTCACGAAGGTCGTCGAGGCAGCCCTTGTTCCCCTACGCGAACACGGGGTTCGCATCCTGAACTATCTCGACGACTGGCTGATCCTAGCTCACTCTCGAGACCAGGTTTGCGAACACAGGGATCTTGTGATCCGGCACCTAGCTCGTCTGGGCCTTCGGGTCAACTGGGAGAAGAGCAAACTCTGCACAGTGCAGAGGATCTCTTTTCTCGGTATGGAAATCGACTCGGTCGCCATGTGCGCGCAGCTTACGAGCGAGCGCGCGCAATCACTGCTGACTTGTCTTCGCCAGTTCGAGGGCAAGAGTGCGGTCCCACTGAAACTTTTTCAGAGGCTCCTGGGGCATATGGCATCCGCAGCCGCAGTAACACCGCTCGGATTGCTTCATATGAGACCGCTTCAGCTTTGGCTTCGCGATCGAGTCCCGAGGTGGGCATGGCAACACGGCAAGCTCCGGGTCCCAGTGACTCCGGCCTGCCGTCAGACCTTCACCCCGTGGTCGAACCTCAGCTTTCTACGGGCCGGAGTGCCCCTGGAACGAGTTTCCCGGCATGTTGTTGTCTCAACAGATGCCTCCACCACGGGCTGGGGCGCCAAGTGCAATGGACATGCTGCCGCGGGCTCCTGGACAGGACCCCAGCACCTATGGCATGTCAATTGCCTCGAGTTGCTGGCTGTACGTCTCGCCCTGCACCGCTTCCATGCGTTGCTCAGGGGTCAGCACGTACTAGTCCGATCAGACAATACCGCGACAGTAGCGTATATCAACCATCAAGGTGGTCTACGCTCCCGCTGTATGTCGCAACTCGCTTGCCACCTCCTCATATGGAGTCAGAAGCATCTGAGGTCGCTTCGAGCCATTTATATCCCGGGACACCTGAACCAGGCGGCCGACGAGCTGTCTCGAGTTCGGCCTCTCGCTGGAGAATGGCGGCTCCATCCCCAGACGGTCCAGCTGATTTGGGATCAGTTCGGCGACGCACAGGTAGACCTGTTTGCCTCCCACGACTCGTCCCATTGCGACCTGTTTTATTCCCTGACCGAGGGCACGCTCGGCACGGATGCACTGGCGCACAGCTGGCCGCGGGGCCTACGCAAGTATGCATTTCCCCCAGTGAGCCTTCTTGCGCGGACCCTGCACAAGATCAGGGAGGACAAGGAGCAGGTTATATTGGTTGCCCCATACTGGCCCAACCACACCTGGTTCTCAGAACTCATACTCCTTGCGACAGCACCTCCCTGGCCAATTCCTCTGAGGAAGGACCTCCTTTCTCAGGGACGGGGCACCCTTTGGCACCCTCGTCCCGGTCTTTGGAACCTCCACGTGTGGCTTCTGGACAGGACGAGGCAGGTTTGAGTACCCTACCACCAGCGGTGGTGGCTACCATCACTTCCGCTAGAGCAGTGGTTCTCAAACTTTTTTGGTCGCGCCCCCCTTTAAACCTTTAAAGAAATCTGGGCCCCCCCTCCCCCAAAAAATAAATTATATTTATATATGTAGCCAGCGGCGTCAGGAACTTGAGGGAACTGTATGGAACAATTATATAACATTCGACTACGCCACCCGGTATATACCGGGAACTATCAGCCCCAACTCAGGGAGCGCACAGGTTCGTTACCAAAAGAAATGGGTGAGCAGAGAGACATAGGCCAGGAAATATCAATGATGAGGCAGTTTTATTCAAATACAAAAGTTAAAATCATCAATACATTAACAAGGGCTCAATATTCACATATCAAAAAGAAAAACAAACACTTTACAAAACTTCAAAATAAAGAAATAATAAATACACTAATACAGATACACAAGAAAGCTTAATTAGGAGGGAGATGGCCTGCTGTGACCCTCAATTCACACAACACACTTAATATCCACAGACACCCACTCTGTTGAAGTCAAGTCACTCAAGCACAGCACTCAATGTGAACCCCTTAAACAGCAGCTAAACCCCTCCTCGATACACTTTCTTCGTCAAAAGCCAGCCCCCCCCCAAAAGAAAAAAAAGAAACCGTCAGTTCACAAACATAATAAATAAAAATACACACACAAAACATATAAACTAATTAAACTTAAACAAACAAAGAAAAATAAATTACATACAAAATACGCAAAAATGAGCACAAGACAAAAATAAAGAAATCTAAATTAAAATTCGAAGCAAACCAAGAGACAAATCAAAATGAAACAAACATGCCACGGTCGGCCGCACACACACTCAGAGCAGAACAAGTCAGCGAGGAAACAGCCACGCACTCGCACACTGCGGCGAGCAATCGTCCCGGCCCGCTGTTATGCAAGTTCAAGTTCGCTCCAACGAAAAGACGACAAAACTAAGCCCAGGCAAGACAGCAGTGCGTTACGTCAACAGACGCGCATCTCTTCCCGCAATATAGAGGTGAAACCCTTGCTCTCGTCACTCAAATCTGTCGAACATGAAACAGAAAAATTACTAATAAAACAATAAAAGGGACAAACCACGCGAATAGCTCTCATACATACCGGAAACGTTCTCAGCGCAGCACTATGCGTGTTCGCTGGCCTCAACATACCGCCGGTTGCTCGTCAATGAACTACACAGACTCAAAATAGTAAATACACATTCCATTGATGAAAATCCTCAAAACAGACGTAGGTTACCAACCTCAAAGCCCGGGGCAGACTGTGCACGGCCGCACAGAGCCGAAACAGCACTTCAAACTCTCCATTCATAAATGGCTGCCTCCGTAAAGGGGCGGTACGAGTGTCGACGACGCATCCCAAGTGACAGAAAACCTCCCCATTTTATACCATGACACCAGACTGTTGATAGGTTCAATGGTTTCACATGACACTGGCCAATAATCAACACAGATACACTTCACCCTGCTACATTCATATATATATATATATATATATATATATATATAAGGGCTGTCAATCTTCCTCTATAATAGGCTACTATTCGAATTCCATTCCTTATTGTAAATAATATTCGAATATTAAATGCTCAAATTCATCCTATTATTAATATTTACGACATTACACAGTCTTATGGATCGCAAATGCGTGATATTGATCGGTCTCATATCTTGAGATAAACCGTCAGTTTGTCTGTTATTGCCTTTTGGCGGACAGCTGGTATCAGAACAAGCCCCGTGATGAGGAGAGGCAGAACATAAGTAATTCTTGCCTGTTTTAGCGACGGTTCAAAAAAAAAAAAAAAACTTATATTTTTCTCTCCGTTTTGGCCTTCAGTCCACAATGAGATGGCGTTTTTATTAATGAAAACGCACTCCAAAGTGGATACATTTGAAAACGCCGTTTTCACGTTGTAGTGTGGAATGTGAATCAAATTGTTGATCTCCGTTTCCGTGGAGACATTCCTCTCCGCGATTTTTGACAGTTATGATGATACAGCGTGTTATGATTCAAAAACTTTGTTTATCAGACGAAACAAAAGCATTTAATATAAGCGGAACGTTTTTTTTTTTACAATGAAATATGTGCAATGATAAACTTACAAGTGATTTAGGAAATTATTGAAGGCCTGCTTTTTCTATTTCTCCTTGAAAAATAAAAAATTACAAAATAAAATAAAAACGTGCAATGCAAACAGGAATAGTTTTAATTTGTCATGTCATTGAATCAACAGTAAGAGAGAATAATAAACCAGAACTTTAACTTTTAATTCATAATTAAAAGTTAATATAGCAGTTTTGGAGAGTGCCTCACGAGCTCAGCGTCTGGTTGGTCTTCTCACCAGAGCGCGCACGTCCGCTGAAGAGTTTTTTTTCTTTGGCGAGCAACTTCTAGGTTGGGCTTGTTCCAACGGTCTGAAGAAGGACGATTCAGTGTAATTGCCGTTCGTTGCCGATTTATAAAAGAAGAGCGCTATCACTACCGCTTTCACGCACTTGAACGCTGTAGTAACGTAACGGCTGTATTTTTTTTATTTATTTTTTGCAGATCTCCCGCGCCCCCCCTGCAGTAACCTTGCGCCCCCCCTGGGGGGCGCGCCCCACACTTTGAGAACCACTGCGCTAGAGCATCGTCCACGAGACATGTCTATGCGTTGAAGTGGAACCTCTTCGTCACCTGGTGTTCTTCTAAAAATCTTGAACCCACGAAATGCCCCATCAGTGTCGTGCTTTCCTTCCTGCAAGAAGGGTTGGAGCGAAGGCTGTCTCCCTCCACCCTGAAAGTGTATGTTGCCGCCATTGCCGCACATCACGACGCAGTTGATGGTAAGTCCTTGGGAAAGCACGACCTGATTGTCAGGTTGCTGAGGGGAGCCAGGAGACTAAATCCTCCTCGTCCTCCCCTCGTACCCTCTTGGGACCTCTCAGTGGTTTTAACTGCCCTGCAGAGTGCTCCATTTGAGCCTTTACAATCAGTGGAGCTTAAGTTCCTGTCAATGAAGACAGCGCTCCTGGTTGCATTGGCCTCCATCAAGAGGGTAGGGGACCTGCAGGCATTTTCGGTTGACGAAGCGTGCCTGGAATTCGGGCCGGCTAACTCTCACGTGATCCTGAGACCCCGGCTTGGATACGTGCACAAGGTTCCTACCACACCCTTTCGAGACCAGGTAGTGAACCTGCAAGCGCTGCCCTTGGAGGAGGCAGACCCAGCCTTGGCACTGCTCTGTCCAGTACGCGCCCTTCGTGCTTACGTAGACAGAACGCGGTGTTTCAGGACCTCAGACCAGCTCTTTGTCTGTTATGGTGGGAAGCTGAAGGGAAAGGCTCTCTCCAAGCAAAGGTTGTCTCACTGGATAGTGGACGCCATTGCTTTGGCTTACCAGCAGCAAGGTCGACCATGCCCCCTTGGTGTCGACCATGCCCCCTTGGTGTGACGGCCCACTCCACTCGGAGTGTGGCATCCTCTTGGGCTCTAGCGCATGGCGCCTCGCTAACAGACATCTGCAGAGCTGCAGGCTGGGCGACACCTAACACATTCGCGAGATTACAATCTCCGAGTGGAGCCAGTTTCTTCTCATGTACTCGCTTCAACTAGCCGGTGCTAGATTCTGCTCAGGTGTCTTCGCTTGCTCGCCATTCCTCTCCACGGACGGGATACGTGCGATATTCCTCAGGTGAGCCTCATAAGCCCTGAGTCTCCTCCAGCACTGACGACGTCAACGCCAGAGTTATGCCACTGGCAGCTTTCGCGCTTGGCTAGGTGCCTCCATGTGCATGGTTCCCTTCGGGCGACCCCCACATGTGTATTTCCACTGTAAGCCTCTTTGAGCATGTGTCTTTCCCTTGGCAAGCCACCTTGCCACCCCTGGGGTTGAAATAATCCACCTGCGGCTGGACACCCCAGTGTTACTCCGTATGCAGCCCTTCGGGGTCATATGTGTATTCCAAGTCCCCCCCTTCGGGTTGGGCATGATTGCATATTTCCACTGGATATGCTTCCCAGTGTACCTTGGTATTCCTGTGTTAAGTAGGACTCCTTCGTCCGTGCTAGTCTCACGACAGGGAGCTCAGACTTACGCAGGGCACTGGAAGACAGTCGAGAGGTGGCGTGATTATACGGGAACCCCATTCGTCGTCATCCGACGTAACTCGGAGTGACAACGAAAGGGAACGTCTCGGTTACGTATGTAACCCTCGTTCCCTGAGTAGGGAACGGAGATGTTACGTCTCCCTGCCGCTTCCGCTGTACCGCTGGAACGCCTGAGTTCAGTCTCGGCTCCTCAGCGAAGACATATCTGCATTCTGCTCGCGCACTTCCTTATATACCCCCAGGGCGGGGCGGAGTTACACTATGCAAATTCCGCAGACCCATGGCATTTCTTTGCCATTGGCTCGTGTTTTAATACTCGAAGATGATAGGATTTCTAAGCGAAACCCCATTCGTCGTCATCCGACGTAACGTCTCCGTTCCCTACTCAGGGAACGAGGGTTACATACGTAACCGAGACGTTTTGCCCCCTGGGTAGTTGTTGTTTTTTCCAATACAGATAATTCATAGTTCATCATTTCTACAAACAGTGCAAACTCTGCTAGATTATAGATAAAAGATTCCCATTCCCCTGCCATTCTGTGATTGGCAGTGATCGGCAATCGGCAGATCATGATTCTGGGGATCGGTAATCGGTGATTGGCCCCAAAAATGCTGATCGGAGCATCTCTACTTTCGGCAGTAACTGCTGTCACTCCAGCCAACGGACATCACACACATACTATTTGCAAAAATACCAAAAAAACAAAAAACAAAGAGGCCTTCTGAGACATGTTAGATGCTATAAGTACACTAGGATAATGATGACCCACAGTTCTTGCATCAGTGGTTATTTCAAGGTGTATCACAGAAGGTATTTAAATTATGTAATGTGTGTTTTAAGGTATTTTAAGGTTTGCCTGATGTTAAAATACATTTCAAAGTTGTTTATTGATATGTCACAAATCTATTTTTAAACCAAATTAACATGAGTATACACAATAATTAAAAATATTAATCTAATGTTAATTTATACATATATTATTGTTCATTGATAATTCATTTGTGCTCATAATTCATTAAATAATAAATTATGTTGACAAATTTAACTTAACTTTTTAAATCATAGAAACATTTTGTACTTTCTTCAGGTCAATGAATTAACTCTGCCTGATGCAAAATGGAAAATGGGACATATTTTTACTTCATGTTATTTGAAAATCTCGGGTACATAAGATATGTTTTCTTCAGTTTAGGATTTATTCTGTACTGTGCTATCATATTATTTAATGTCATTATTATGCTTGTAATATTTCTGGAAAGGTCTTTACACCAGCCCATGTACATTCTGATTTCATGTTTGTCTTTCAACTCTGTGTTTGGAACAGCTGGCTTTTTCCCAAGAGCACTGACAGACTTGCTGTCTGATACACACTCAATCTCCCGTGAAGCATGTGTCTTACAGACTGTTGTAATTTTCATGTATGCCGCAAATGAATTTACAATATTAATGGTAATGGCAATTGACAGATTTGCTGCAATCAGTAAACCTTTACAATACCACAACATAATTACACCAAGGTTTCTAATTGTTTCAGTAGGTATAAATGTGGCTTATCCAATTATTTTACTTAGTATTGGTGGTCTTTTAAGTTCAAAACTGAGAATGTGTGGTAACAAATTGTTTAAGGTGTACTGCCACAACTATGAAGTAGTCAAGCTCTCTTGTGAAAGCACAGTAATCAATAATGTTATTGGCTTGTTTATATTAATCACAACTACTGTCATCCCTATAAGTTTAATATTATATTCTTACGTAAAAATTCTTATTGTTTGTCAAAAAAGCTCATCACAGTTCAAGGGCAAAGCTTATCAAACTTGTATTCCACACATAGTGGTCCTTTTGAATTTCTCAATTGCTGTTATTTCTGATGTCACTTTGAGTCGAGTTGTCAATGTAGAACTTCCTATATGGCTGTCAGTTTTTCTTTCACTGGAGTTCCTTATTATACCACCCATCCTGAACCCCCTTGTTTATGCTTTAAACCTGCCTGATATACGCAAAAAAATTATTTGTCTTATAAAGGCCTCCAGGTAGATTTTTTTTTCTTCTTCTTCTTCTTTTGGTGTAATAAATGTTACACAGAATAATATACAGACTATTATATATATATATATATATATATATATATATATATATATATATATATATATATATATATATATATATATTAGGGTGCATCAAAAAACACAATTCTTGAATTTTGATATGGCTGGGTGCTAAAAATGTTCCAATATATGTAGAAACAACACATGCAAAATATTTGTCCAGTACATGATGATTTAGGGGTGCCACCGCACATCTGTTTTTGTTGGATAAAGTGCTTAACAGTGCTCAATGGTCACAATGGAGATTTGAGGTAAACAATACTACAGCTCAAGAAAACTGAGATGATCTTTCTGTTTGAGGTGATCTTTCTGTGTTGGGTATGTATTATTACATAATTACTATCATATCTGTAATTGTGTCTTTGTATACTTATTTATTATAAGTCATTTAAGTCATATTTATAGGTATTTGGTGCTCATTACATCTAGCTAACGTTAGCTAGCAACAGTTTGCTAACCAGTCAGCTATCTATGTTAGCTAAGCTATTAAACTTAACATCAACAGTATTCTAGAGTGGACACTGTCATATTCAGAGTATACAGTGGGGAGAACAAGTATTTGATACACTGCCGATTTTGCAGGTTTTCCCACTTACAAAGCATGTAGAGGTCTGTATTTTTTATCATAGGTACATTTTAACTGTGAGAGACGGAATCTAAAACAAAAATTCAGAACCTGTATAAAAGACACCCGTCCACACGCTCAATCAAACAGACTCCAACCTCTCCACAATGGCCAAGACCAGAGAGCTGTGTAAATACATAAGGGATAAAATTGTAGACCTGCACAAGGCTGGGATGGGCTACAGGACAATAGGCAAGCATCTTGGTGAGAAGGCAACAACTGTTGGCGCAATTATTAGAAAATGGAAGAAGTTCTAGGTGACGGTCAATCTCCCTCGGTCTGGGGCACCATGCAAGATCTCACCTTGTGGGGCATCAATGATGATGAGGAAGGTGAGGGATCAGCCCAGAACTACACGGCATGACCTGGTCAATGACCTGAAGAGAGCTGGGACCACAGTCTCAAAGAAAACCATTAGAAACACACTACGCCGTCATGGATTAAAATCCTGCAGCGCACGCAAGGTCCTCCTGCTCAAGCCAGCGCATGTCCTGGCCCGTCTGAAGTTTGCCAATGACCATCTGGATGATCCAGAAGAGGAATGGGAGAAGGTCATGTGGTCTGATGAGACAAAAATAGAGCTTTTTGCTCTAAACTCCACTCCACAAGAAGGATGAGTACAACTCCAAAAACACCATCCCAACCGTGAAGCATGGAGGTGGAAACATAATTTTTTGGGGATGCTTTTCTGCAAAGGGGACAGGACACCTGCACCGTATTGAGGGAGAATGGATGGGGCCATGTATCGCAAGATCTTGGCAAACAACCTCCTTCCCTCAGTAAGAGCATTGAAGATGGGTCGTGGCTGGGTCTTCCAGCATGACAACGACCTGAAACACACAGCCAGGGCAACTAAGGAGTGGCTCCGTAAGAAGCATCTCAAGATCCTGGAGTGGCCTAGCCAGTCTCCAGACCTGAACCCAATAGAAAATCTTCTGAGGGAGCTGAAAGTCCGTATTGCCCAGCGACAGCCCCGACATCTGCATGATCTGGAGAAGGTCTGTATGGAGGAGAGGGCCAGAATTCCTGCAGTGTGTGCAAACATGGTCAAGAACTACAGGAAACGTATGATCTCTGTAATTGCAAACAAAGGTTTCTGTACCAAAGTTCTGCTTTTCTGATGTATCAAATACTTATGTCATGCAATAAAATGCAAATTAATTACTTAAAAATCATACAATGTGATTTTCTGGATTTCTGTTTTAGATTCTGTCACTCACAGTTTGTAGAGTCAACTTAAGAGATCAAAATTACAGACTTCTACATGCTTTGTAAGTGGGAAAACCTGAAAAATCTGCAGTGTATCAAATACTTGTTCTCCCCACTGTAGATGTCTCATGTGTATTGAGAGTAGCATTGTAGTTGTTACAGTAAATTAACAGGGTAAGGCCACATGAACATGTCCCATTGACCTCCATTCATTTTGTCTATAGGACAAATGAATGGACAATCTTGAAAGTTGAATTCTGAGAAATGCCCAAGTTGCCCAAAGGGTTCAAACAAACAACTTTTACTTTGATAACCCTATAGAACATGTTACTGTATAAAAGTTCACTGTACTCAACATTTCCAGGTCAACCTTTTGGCAATTAGACTAAAAATTGCACATTTTTCGAAATTTCGCCAAAGTTCATGTGTTAGGTGGCACCCCTAAATCTCAATGGAATCCCTCAAAACTTTGCAAAAGTCATTTTTATGTTAATTGGAACAAAATGCAATGCCAGCCAAATTGATATTTTGAAATTAAAATTTCCCATTCAAATTTGATGCACCCTAATATATATATATATATATATATATATATATATATATATATATATATATATATATATATATATATATATATATATATATATACAGTACCAGTGAAAAGTTTGGAAACATTACTATTTTTAATGTTTTTGAAAGAAGTCTCTTATGCTCATTAAGCCTGCAGTAAAAAAAATAAAATAAAAAAAACCAGTAATATTATGAAATATTATTACAATTTAAAATAATGGTTCTCTTTTTTAATATACTTTAAAATATAATTTATTTTTGTGATGCAAAGCTGAATTTTCATCAGCAAGTACTCCAGTCTTTGGTGTCTTATGATATCATGGGTGATTCTTAGACTATGGGCACTTTTATGTACTTTGGTCATATTTTTAAAAATACATACAATTTTGGACAAAATCCTCTTTCTTTTTCAAACTAACAATAAAACCTCCTTAAAAACTTTTTACTACCTTTCTATTATGATTTCTTCATACTTTTCAACCTCCTTATGTGTCAAAATCACTGTTTTCTCCTTGTCGCACACCCAGACTTTTTAACTTCAACAATGAAAATACAGTTTAAAAGTATGACTTATCTGGTAACTATTAATATACTTAAATTAAGCACTAGTAAAATAATTAAAATACATTATAGTATTTAATGTGAGACAACCATCAATATTACTTTTTATACAAAATATAGATGTCGCACAGTATTGGTGTCATTTCCACCACAACACTGTAATGTCCCTTTAAAAAGTTTGTGTGAAAGATTGTTTAGGTGGTTTCAATGGAAATGTTCAGAGACATCAGAGCACATGTTGGACATGGAGGCATTTTTAAATTTTCATCAAGAACAAATAAGAAAAATCAAGGTAAATATTGCTTGATCAGTTAATATATTTACTCTACATTATTTCCAAACATGCTGTACCTTCAAGGGTGTTTTTAAAAAGTTAAACATTTTAAGTTAAATAAGAGTATTTTACATACATGAAATGCTAAGTATTAATTCAAAGCTAATCAGTGCAGCTATCTTCCATTTTTTCACAAAAAACTACAGAAATGTCATTTCCACCACAGTCATTTCCACCACACTGCCCTCTGTGGTGGAAATGACAACATGTGGTGGAAACATGCTGTACCTTCAAGGGTGTTTTTAAAAAGTAAAAGTTTTTAAGTTAAATAAGAGTATTTTGCATGCATGAAATGCTGAGTATTAATTCAAAGCTGATCAGTGAAGCTATCTTCCCTTTTTTCCCAAAAAACTACAGAAATACCATTTCCACCACACTGCCCTCTGTGGAGGAAATGACAGCATGTGGTGGAAACATGCTGTACCTTCAAGGGCGTTTTTAAAAAGTAAAATTTTTTAAGTTAAATGAGAATATTTTGCATGCATGAAATGCTGAGTATTAATTCAAAGCTATCAGTGAAGCTATCTTCCCTTTTTTCACAAAAAACTACAGAAATGTAATTTCCACCACACTGCCCTATGTGGTGGAAATGACAGCATGTGGTGGAAATGACATTTATGATTACAAAGTACAATTGATATGGATTGCAAGAGTAGATTGACGTTGTGAATTGAGTTTACTGAGTGTGATGAGTTTAAGAGTTTTCAAAATATATTTTTCATATAAATATTTCTCTAAATATTACTGTTTCTCTACATTCACGTTAATTCATTGTCATTTCCACCACCACCCTGTCATTTCCATCACCACACACATTTTTTTAAAAACATTTAAAAAGTTCTCATCACACATTAAAAATGTATCCACAATTTGCGAGATCATGCTCTACTTAATATAAAAATTCAAGTTATTTATTTTATAATAAACTCTTGCCCTAACCAAAATTAAATTTCAGAGTGTGACAGGTGTACAGTTCACCATTTGGTCCTTAGGGCAGTTAATTTCTCTCATTGACAAATGTATAATTTTTGTACATTGTGGAAAAACTGATAAAACTAGTTACAAAAATGATCTTAGACAATTCTTGAGTGGCATAAGTTATTCTGTTTTTAAATAACAGCTGTATATAGAGATGTGGTGGAAATGACATTTGTTCATTGCAGGTCGGAAAAAATGTAAAATATTACCAATTTCTCTTGTAATCTAAGTTTGTCCTCTTACAGACCTTAAAACTAGACAAATTATTTAAACTTATGAGACTGTGTTACGTGACTTTTGAACAAGTTTTTTTTAATCAACTTCACAAGCCTAAAAGTGGCCCTAGTTGAAGAAACGCCATATATATATATATATATATATATATATATATATATATATATATATATATATATATATATATATATATATATATATTTTTTTTTTTTTTTTTTTTTTTTTTTTATTGTAACCAAATGAAAAGCTTCATACTCTAAAGTTATGCTTTCCATGCTACATTTTAATGATTGTTGGACCAAATTGACCATATTTGGGGTATGACTTGTTCACAAGCCACATTTTGCCTGCTTTAAGTTTCATCACACACAAAATCCTTTTGCGAAAGCATCAGCTAACTCTTTGTTATAATCACTTTACATCCAATATTGTGAAACTGACTGCCCTTGTATGTGCGAAGGTTACTGTGTTTCCCTGTTCTCTGGAAGAAAACAAGAAATTAGCATATAGAACATATACTGTAACGGTGGTGACCCGATAATAAATTCAACAACTGATTTTGTGTAGATTAAAGTTAATCAATTTGGGCGCCAGACAGGAGTACCCTGTCAATATTTTGAGGAAAAATAACCCAGATAGCATAAATACCACCAGTTACATAGCCTACATCAACTCAAATTCAAAGAAATAATCACAGAGGGCAAAGGATTCAGTTTAGAAATGTTCTTTAGAAATAAATAATGGACAAATGGAGTCTTTAAACGCCTCAGATGTAAAGTTATTCGCTGTCAAAGTGACGCCAAAATGAATGGGAGTCAATGCAATGCTAACAGCAGGTGGGGGTCCGCTAATCAATGGTGGCGCCCGGGGAAGCTTCAATGTTTTATGAAACCCTGCCCCCCTGGGAAAGACCAGCCACGTATAATGCAAAGCCACAACCTTCAGCAATGGTGCACTTCGGTTTGTTGGAAATGGAAACAGCAATAGCTTTGATAGGGAAGATCCAGACGATCGTTGACACAGCTTGTGGTTCTGTAAGCCCCGCGCTGAAGACGATGTTGGGGAGAGCTTATACTCTCCTGCATCTGCTCCAGCAATGGCACAGCGTTCTACCTGCTGATGACTACGTCACCCGCCCAGGTAAGTGATTCCGAATTAGTGGATAGTAAATAAGTGGAATTCCTCTGTCCAGCTACCTGCAGTTCATTCATTTGAGTGCTTTCAGTTGGCGTTCGGCTTGCATTGAGGCTTTTCGGTTCTCACCACGACAAATCACAGTTTTGACAACACTCTGTACGTCTCTTTCAGCACTTTCTCCTCTCCATCCTTTAGTTTAAATTCCTCCTTTTATATGATTACCTCATTTCCTTTTCCCCCAGTTGGCAACGGAAATGGGCGGAGATGACTTGATTTATTAATTTGATTGATTTAATTTGTTCTTGTAATGTTGTTTCAGCTACGCCACACTCCTCCCCCCTGAAAAAAACAACCCCAGGTTGTTAAAAGGGTAGCATTGTCAGAAACCAAGAAACTCCTCATCTTTGTCAGTGGATTCATAGAAAATTTCCAAAAGTTTCGATTTTCCCAGGTGGTTTAACTCCTCAGCGGTAGGAAAACATGGCTTCAAGTTACATACATAACGGTACACATCCTCACCCGTTTCTTCTAATGCCACACAATAATTCAGGTCCCAGCTGTTTTATTATTCTGTAGGGACCTTTCCATTTGTTGGCATGTTTAGCAAAAAAATGGTGAAGTGCACTTTATTGCAGGAAATTTCTCACCCATACCCAATCTTTTATTTTTGTAGATGACATCTCTTCGGTTTTGTTGTAGCTACAGAGCTGTCTTACTGATGCTTTTTTTGGTGCATTCTCTGGCTCTAGCTTGCAACTTGGACAGATGTTCTGTGACATCGTAAGATGGAGCAGTTGGAGAAAGATTTTGCCCATGCAGCAGCTTGTCCATT
Organism: Scardinius erythrophthalmus; assembly: GCF_964197995.2. NCBI lineage: Eukaryota > Metazoa > Chordata > Actinopteri > Cypriniformes > Leuciscidae > Scardinius > Scardinius erythrophthalmus. The sequence continues at coordinate 35,316,058 of NC_138227.1, read as the reverse complement.
GGCCCCTTTAATTGTCTCCCTAGGTGAAGCTCGGTTGGAGACATACCGATTGTTTCTTGTACCGCTGAATTAATGGCAAACCGTAGCTCAGGTAGGTGTTGGTCCCATTTTTTTATTATTTTCATCCACATATATGCTGAAATCATCTGTTTTAATGTTCTGTTCACTCATTCTGTTAGGTCTGTCTGAGGTGACATGCTGTAGTCATCTTCTGGGTGACTTTTGTTGTGGCGAATTCATGATCTTTGGTTCAAGTGTTCAAAATCTGGTTCAGGTCTCAGAAGAAATCTTTCAGAGTCTAAGTTTCAGGTCTCAGGAGAAATAACTTTATTGACAAACAATAAAGTGAGAAGCCGGCTGGCCATCCGGACATCTGATCTTACAATGGTTTACACTTGGGTCTTATACCTCTTTTTACGTCATGTAACGTCCACTTTGGTGTCCAATTAGCATTCATACAGTTATCTTTTTCTCTTTGCTCCTCCTTATCACTTCACCATGATTAGAAACACCTGCATTAATGTCCAATTTCTATTGGTGGCCATACTGGCGCATGCGCTTTATTAAATATGATTTCATATATGGCTTGTTGGGTACTTTTCTACTCTTCTCTCCGCATTACTTTTCACCCAGTTTTTGTCTTGTCCTCACACAACCCTCCCCAGTTTTTGTCCTTACATACACTTTTGACAGGTTCAGTGTTTCCCATCATTTTGTTCCCTTTGACCTGTTCTTCCTGCTTCCCATAATTTTAGGCCTCCCCTATCTTAGGCCTAGTTTCCTTTAATATTCATACATTTGGATTGGACTCACGTATGAGACAAATAAAATTCTCCAACATGGACTCATGTATGAAATTCTCCAACACATCCCCCCTTTGGGACTAATTCTAGTCCCACCTTCAACTATTATTTCCCAGAATGTACCTTCACGAGCAAGTCACTCTTCTTTCTTCACCTTTTCAATATGGTCAATATAGACTATCCATCTTTTATCAACAGACCCACCTCACAAAGGTACACTCTGGAGGAAGAATGAGACCAAACATCTCCACCCCCACTTGGCTAGGGTGGGGTAAAAGATCTCACCTACCTGTCATATCATTTTAAGGGATGTGTTATTTCAAACATAAAATTTTCAATACTTTCAACCCATCTTGTTGTATAAACTTGGAGTTTTGTATCTGTCCATCGGTGCCAGAGGTACTGCGCAGGCGCTTCCGGTGGCCTGGAGTGCTATCTGGGTTGCTCCATCGTTGCCAGAGGTGCCCTTAGGCCTAGGGCGCTATCTGGTGTTGGAGCAGACAGCGGGTTTTTAATCCTCTGAGGTCGACGAACGCGCCGGCGCGTTTTGCTGGATTTTTTTTCACATAGCAGCAACATAAACTTAAAAAAATCCGTCATTTATGGTCATATAAATAAAATAAATACATGATTATAAACTAAAGAGGGTCTTCTTTTTTTCATTAACATCAAAACCTTGTTTTTATTTTTAAATAAATAAACTAAACAGGGTGCGCTTTCAGCTCACTCTGTCTCCGCAAAAATCTTTCTGAAACAAGTCTGGAAAATGAACTGAAACTCAGCTAATACTTATCACACAACCATGAAACATGTGTCTAAAGAAAACTTTATATTTCTACTTTTAAATAAAACAATTCACATTCAAAACAAATATTCTCCTGCAATGTAATCTGTATGAAACTAAAGGGAAGTACAGTTTCTCCCGTCTCATCTCATTACATGTTATGAGTTCACACCCACTCGCACATCGCGCTATTCATAAGATAATGCGCTGAGGTGATCTATGCAAAATGAGGTAACGCCCCCTGAAATGCCTAAAACCAGCAAGTTTCATTCATTCACTTTACTGCGACGTTGGAAGATGACACTGTTCACAGGTGAGGAAGCTCTTCAGCTAGTCCTGGATAGTGATGATGAGTTCACTTTTTCCTCAGAAGAAGAGCGGGACTCTGACGACGAACGCTTGTATTTTGAAGAACGGCTTGATCCAGCTGTGGATAATATTTCGGATGAGTAAGTCTTTTTAAATTTACTTGCATAAGTTGACAAGCTATTTTATATATAAATGTAGGCTACATATTTTAATAGTTTTGTTCAAAATAACACATTTCGAGCTTTCTATATATTTCTCTGGCATTTTAGGCAAAGCTTATGAGTTTGGGTTCATTTATGAGACAAGCTCCAGTTCACATGCCGACACGGAGCTCTACTGCCTGTTATTTTTAATTATTATGTATTAAAAACAGGCAATTTGTTGATGAAACAACGATTAAAATTAACCCCCTGAGGTCGGCTGTCGCGCCGGCGCGATAGGCTCGTTTTTTTCCGTATGAGTGCAAAAAAAAATAAAAAAAAATAATAATTTTTATCTTATATGCTTGTGTTATACATCAATCGATCCTGTTTAGTGTGTATTTTTTTTGTGTATGCTCATAATAAAAACAAAGTGTTGTGCTTTTTGCCAAATAAAGAAAAATAAACATGATGCGAGTTCTGCCTACTCTCCGTCAGTGAAGTCAATTCTGAAACGCGTCCGAAAATGAACTGTAACTCAGCGAATACTCAGTCAAACAGGCATACAGTCACACAGGCATGAAGCTTGAATTTTCTTCTTTTAAATGAAGTATTTTTTATGAAAAACAAATATTCACAGTTTATGTAATATGTATGCAAAGAGAGAGATGTCAGTCGTTCTCATCTCAGCTAATTAAGTTTTAATGTGCTCCGCGCGCGCTATTCAAACGCAAATGTGAGGCGATCCAAACAAACCTGTGAAACGCCCACATCAGCTGGATAACACACACCGCGAGTTCACTTTCAGACTTATGTACTTTACGATGCTGTGAGGAATACTACTATCTTGATAATAATCCTGCAAAAATTTACCTCAGAAGTTCTGGAAGTATCATTTCGAGGAGCAAACGGATCCCGCTGAGGAATTAGGTCAGTTCTGTTTGCTTTGTTCTAATCTGAATGAATGAACGCACAGATGCGTGCTGTTGTGGAGCTACAGCTGGCAAAAATACTGTTTAAATATGAATTGCGTTTCTGTGTATGAATGAATGAACGAACGAACGCACAGATGCGTGCTGTTGTGGAGCTACTACAGCTGGCAAAAATACTGTTTAAATAATATGAATCGCGTTTGAATGAATGAACGCACAGATGCGCGCTGTTGTGGAGCTACTACAGCTGGCAAAAATACTGTTTAAATAATATGAATCGCGTTTGAATGAATGAACGCAAAGATGCGTGCTGTTGTGGAGCTACTACAGCTGGCAAAAATACTGTTTAAATATGAATTGCGTTTCTGTGTATGAATGAATGAACGAACGAACGCACAGATGCGTGCTGTTGTGGAGCTACTACAGCTGGCAAAAATACTGTTTAAATAATATGAATCGCGTTTGAATGAATGAACGCACAGATGCGCGCTGTTGTGGAGCTACTACAGCTGGCAAAAATACTGTTTAAATAATATGAATCGCGTTTGAATGAATGAACGCAGAGATGCGTGCTGTTGTGGAGCTACTACAGCTGGCAAAAATACTGTTTAAATATGAATTGCGTTTCTGTGTATGAATGAATGAACGAACGAATGCACAGATGCGCGCTGTTGTGGAGCTACTACAGCTGGCAAAAATACTGTTTTAATATGAATCGCGAATACAAAGAAAGATTACACTGGAAATATTGTTACAATTTTAAATGTTGTTGTAATTGTATAACCTTAAAAAAAAAAAATATATATATATATATATATATATATATATATATATATAAGGATAGATGTAAACAAAATCTTAAAAGGTCATTATAAGCCTTCTCTTTAAATCATTTTATTATGCTTTATTAGTGACACATTTGGGAAGAGAATATATTCCAAATCTGAAAATACAGTATGAGAACAATTAACTACACAATTACTAGAAATGTTTACCTTGGATATTGTACAATTTGCAAGCAAAATTTGTGGAAAAAAACAACAAACCAGTTATATATTGTCCTTGCATTTTTGTGGCTCATTCACACAACTGAATGAAAGGCTCATTACGTATGCAGCCTCATTATGCGGGCCCCATTGACTCCACAGGTGTGAATCACGCCCACCCGCATATGGCCTTTCCAAACAAAAAGTGTTTTACAAGATTTAAATCAATGTATTGTGTTATGTGAATGATTAGGCAGGATGATTTTCACATAATTTTGAAGAAAAAATTCTAGGCAACGTCATCCATTTGTCAAAAGTCTTATTTACATATATTTAGAATGTGTTTTATGGCCTTATTTCAGAAACTTTAGTTTTTTGTTTTTGAAAAAACCATGCATAAACATTATTCTATCAAAAATACAAACATGTACATGCAAGTTGTTCATATATTATGGTAGCCCTGTTTGTGCTAAATAGAGTGAATTTACACCTTTGCCATTAATATGTTTATAAGCAACTGAAAAAAGCACAAATGTCAGGGCATGTCAGAACATCTCAAGGACCCCAAAAACCCCTCAGACCCCAGAGGGTTAAGATACAATTAATACAAAACGAAATTCACTTTAAAGAAAGGCTTTATACAAAAAATAAACCTAATGAAATTGTCTAAATCTTGTCTGCCCACTCCATTTGTCTCGCGATTGCGCACGATCTTAGAAAATGGCCTGTATGAAAGTTAGGATTTTGAAATTTTTAGAAAATATTAGATTAGATTATATTTTGACTAGTGTTTATGCTGCCTCATTATCATCAACGAAGAGTGCTTGCAAATATCTATTGCAAATGTATGTGCTGAAATGTGTAAATATGCTCAGCTGATGAATTGCAAATGTGTTAATGTTTGCGCTGTGCTATCTCAGTAATGGCCCATTGACACGCAATATATGCCTGCAGCACGTGTCTACAATTATTTGCATCAGTTATTCATATAGACTAATGGTAATATACTTTGAAATATTTATGTTATAATAGTTTTCAACTTTTTAAAAAAAAAAAATGTAGCTGCGCATCACCTTTATCTGCAACTCGGAGGGCGCGCAGCAACACAGTCGAACATCAGAACGAGTAAGTACATATTTACCCATGTTCCTTCAATTTATTTTTACAATATGAGCCTGTATAACTTTATTTTTGGAGGTTGGTTGATAATGTTAAATTTTTTCTTTGTTTTATCTTATCAGCATATGTCCATCAGTTGTGCATGTGCTGGAATAGTACTCTAAAATATATGATAATAGCTTTCAACTTTTTTTTAAAGGAATGATGTAGGTTCTGCAACTCACACTAAGAGGACACGCAGCAACATAGACAGAAATCAGAAAGAGTAAGTAATTGGAAAAATGCCAGGCATGTAATGTTCACTTGTGTCTTCAGCCGAACAGGAACTGTTTTCAAAAATGGCACCAAGACATGTAACTATATTCTATCTGCCTTTATTTTAGTTTATTTTGCTCATTTTTGCATTATTTTGCTTTATTTTGCTTAGAGCCCGCCATCAACGGGGCATAGGCATTTACTGTGAGATACCTGCAAATTTAGAACATTTAGTTCCTCCACATAGAAGAAGTACAATAAAACAGATTGAAAAACAAAACCTTTGAATCTCCTCTTCTTTGTTCAGGCTGTGATGGGCTATTAGCCACTGGGGGAGTGTAAGTCACACCCCTGGTCTGAATCTCATTAATATTCATGGTTAATCACCCCTCCCATGCATAAACCTCTTCTGACAAAAAAAAATGTTTTACAAGGTTTAAATCAATGTATTGGTTTATGAGAATGATTATGCAGGATGATTTTCACATAATTTTGAAGAAAAAACACTAGGTGACCTCATCCATTAGTCAAAAGTCTTGTGGACACATATTTACTATATGTTTTGTGGTGTTCTTTTAGCAACTTTCATTTTTATTTTTTCAAAAAAAAACAAACACGCATAAACATTATTCTCTTAAAAACACAAAGATTTACAAGCATGTTGATCAGATATGATGGTAGCCCTGTTTGTGCTTTATAGAGTGAATTTACACCTTTGCCATTAACATGTTTATAAATAACTGAAAAAAGCACAAATGTCAGAGCATGTCAGAACACCTCCAGGGCCCAGAAAACCCCTCAGACTCCAGAGGGTTAAACCACCAGTTGAGTCAGCTCATGTTTCTTCAACAATCGATGACCGCGCTTGCAAATAATTCCTCTTTTGCACTATAACTATATACATGTTCCAATGGCCTAATGCATGTAATTTCCAGACTTCTAACTTGTTACAGGATATATTCAAAATATAAAAGTAAAAGTGAATAAAGTGATTATTAGTAATAAAAACATTCTTATCTTTTCCCTTTATGTCTGGTTGCATTGCCTCGTACCACGGGTAATGACCTGTTTTAAACCTTCTATCATCCCCTCTCATGCACATATTATATAAATGAACAGTAGGTGTGATTATATGTAGCAGCAATTTCAATAGGATTATAAGAGTAAACATAATCAGTGAGGCTATACGAGTAAAATTTTTTTAGGAAAAGGGCCCTTATGAAAAAGAACAAAGAAATACATAAAAACCCCTCTAACTAACTTCCTACTCTACCCATGTTCTAATGATCTGTCTAATTTTACCCCAAAAATAAAATACACAGTGTGGCTACCTCCCTCTCTATCAAAAACACTGTCAAATTGTTAAACCCAATAATAGTAAAGTAAAAGAGAAAAAGAAAAAAACAAGAATAACAAGGCACCCTCTTCCTTACTCCTCCACCAGGACTCTTTACATGAAGTCGTCTAACTCGTCCAGACCTGGCCCAATTTGGTGCACTCTTGGGTTTGTGCACCCGATGTCAACTCCCGATCGTTTTACTGACACATTGATCATCTGCTTGGCAGCTGCGTTGGCTAGCATGTATCTGAAAAAAGGCACAACACAACAGAACAACAAAAGAAAAATGACAACAGCTACAGCTATTATTATTCCCACCTTAATGAACCATTCTTTCCAGGACCCAAATATAGAGTCAAACCAGTGTCCAATGTGTCTGTTTCTCCCCACATTTTCATCAACTTCTTGTCTTAGATCCGTCAGCTTCGTCATGGCCCGAGTAAAAGCTCAATCAGAGGCTGAATTATTTGGAATAAAGGTGCAACAGTCAATTCCAAACATTACACATACCCCTCCTTTTTCTGCCAGTAGCAAATTCAGAGCTTGTCTGTTTTGCCATGTCATTTTGCTGGTGTATTTTAGCTGATGGCCTAAGGCATCCATTACTTGATCTTAGTCTTAATTGTTCTGTTGATTGTCAGAGCTAATCTGAGATGGTATGCCAAATCTTGGGATGACTTCTTTGGTTAAAATTTTGATCACTGTTTGTGCTCCTTGATCTGCTGATGGTTCTGCTTCAACCCACCTACTAAACCTGTCTATTATAACTAACATGTATCTTTTCCCTCTTACTGATTTGATCATGTCCACATAATCCATCACCAGATGTTTAAATGGTCCTTCTGGGACTGGAATAGAGCCTATTGGGGTTGCTGTTCCTTTTCTGACATTATTCTGTGCATCTTTGTCTTTTTTATTTTTCTAATTTTATTTTTCTAATCATTTTCTAATAATCTCCCCCCTTGCGCAATGGTCAAAACCATGCGCATCTGAAATTAAAATAGTAAAAAGGGTTGCTAGTGTAATTATTTGTCTTTTAATACCTCATTTGTCCAATAGTCTGAAGTTGAGGGTTTTGCTTATGTCTTCTTGACTAATAATAGACTTAATTTTATATTCAATTATCTATTCTAAATTTCAAGGTGCGAATACAACCAACTGTAAATTGGTAACACAACTCTGATGACAAAAGCTACTGAATGTAGGCAATGTGTCATTCCCCATGTGACTGTCTAAATGTTTTGAATAACACAGCTGGTCGATATCAGTTGCCATTTGATTGTGTTTATCACTGCTGTCATAAACCACAAATTTCAATGTCTAATAGATACATTTCTGGTAGGTTGGGACATGCTGTCGTTTGAAAAAAAACATTATCAATTTCTCTTATCTGATTTGTCATTCATCTGTTACTCTGTCTTCTGTTGCTTATGAGATGCTCTTTTAAATGACTGGAGATTTCAGCATAATCTCGAATTCATAACCAACAATATCAACATCGTGAAATCCCTGGTAATGACAGCACTTGTGACATCACGTGTTTGTAATTTGTGTAGTCACTATTTTTATTTCTAAACCTAAAAAAAAAATAACTATTGACCAGGATGGAGCAGTGTTGGTCAAGTTACTTGGAAAAAGTAATTAGTTACTGATTACTGATTACTTCTCCAAGAAAGTAATCCAGTTACTTTACTGATTACTTATTTTCAAAAGTAATTAGTTACTTTACTAGTTACTTTACTAGTTACTTTTCAAAACATGATGCACGAAATGAATAAGCTATGTAAAGCCATAGACCTTTCTGCTTGATTCTATTCTTTCTGCATATTCCATCATCTAAAATTTAATCAAATTAAACATTCTTTTTTAAAACTTGTTTTATTAGTTTCATTATTTTAACTTTTTGCACATTGCATCAATGACTCACTCATTAAGATGGTCACCTGCCGCCTCCTACTGGCGGTTTATAAATATTATTTCTATGCACAAATAATATTTCTTATTTGTATATTCAAAAAATATTTTAAATAATCTCATTACATTATTTAATGCAGTTTATTTGATTGATAACAGCCCTTTAGCATGTTATTATTCTATTGTAATTTATTGATCAAATTTAAGAATTTTAAATGAAAGATGAAGCAAATGATTAGGGAAAAATGCCCTTTTTAAAGGTTAAAATATCATAAATATGCCGATTTATATATGTTAAAGCTGACTGAACTGATGAGAATACTGATTCGGAATAAATGATTTTTACAACACACACACAAAAAAAAAAAAAATCCTGTTCTAACAAATGTTTTTACTCAGACAAGTGAATGACCAACCGAAGGACAAATGCAAAGGCTTAAATGTTGAGCCCTGGTATATTTTTTTTAATTATTATTCATTTATTTACCCATAAACCTGTCTTTAGGAAGCCATAAGTTACAGTGGCAAGAATAACTTTATGAAACCTTTGGGGGTGGTGGACAGGGTTTAAATTAAGACAGGAGTTTGCCTTAATCTAGTTGATCATGCATTTCTTTTCTTTTATTCCACAGCTGATGTGTGCAGTTTTTTATTGCTTGCATTAAAATAATTTTCTCTTGTTTTGTTTTTTAATTGCAGTCTTTTTCTTCGGCCATTCATGCTTATCAGCTCCATGCAATCTTAAGCTTTTCTTGGTTCAGCTGCACACAGTCTGAAAAGGTTTTTTGGCAGTTTGCTAAAATAAAAGACCCATTCTAAGAGCTGTTGTCTTTTCTACCTTGGGAAATAATGTTAAACGAACAACTTAAAAAGGCATGACAAATCATAAGACTGACATCACTCACAACGTACCAATGCATTATCCCTCATGAACAAATATAACGTGTTTGCACGTTCATACCAGTTTACCATTACAACATCATTCATGAATAAACATGACGTCTGAACACGGACAAACGGTGCGTGTTGACGTGTCAAAATTCACGCGTTTCGTTTATAGACTTTTGAACGCGATCGCTTGCCATAGTGTTTACCACTGACTTCGCGGCGCTCATGTCATTTGTCACTCACGAGTCACTGCTCATGTCGCGACTAACGCAGTAACGCAGCCTGCTTACAGGAAAGTAACAGTAATCTAATTACTGCTTTTGCAATTGTAATCCCTTACTTTACTCGTTACTTGAAAAAAGTAATCAGATTACAGTAACGCGTTACTTCTAACGCGTTACTGCCCATCACTGGGATGGAGTGACCAGCACCATAGCTTTATCATCCACTTTTTTTTTTTTTTTTTTGAACATATTATGTTCTCTTTTTTCCTGATAGAGAGCTCAGTATCACTCAAGATTGTATCAGCTCTGTCTTGAAAGCAGAGCCCAAAAGCTCTCTGTTCAATGGAAAACATCATCAATTATCTAATTATGCATTTACCCCTAGTTGGTTAATGCAGTGGTCCCTCACTATGCTAAGTCCAGCGTCAGTTGTAGTTAATTATTTAGTCATGATGCAGACACTTCCCCTCCCATTTTTTTAATGCTTACAGCTGGACTAATGTCTATTGAAAGAAAGCAAATAGAGAGTGTCAGCTTCACAGAATATAGAGAACTGCTGTTGGACCAGTGAATAATCAAAATACAATGAATATGGCCAGTCAATGAAATTTAAAGCGGTCTCTGTAGTGATCATTGAAATCGCATCACCTGTGCCCACTTAGTAAAGGATGCAGTCCTTCTGCTTGGACCAGCGGATCAGTTGAACTGGTTTGGCTGCTGTCTGAGTGTTTCCCTCCTCATCCGATGCATTTGATCTGTAAGTCTTTGTTGGCATTCAAGGGTCTGGTGTCATGTTGGGACATAGTGGTTTGACTCTGGATGCTGTTGTCTCTCTGCCTCTCCTCAGTCTGGCTTTTGGCCAAGCCACGGTGGAGGCGATTTTGCATGATGGCAGGATGTTTTTCTTGATTGTTTCTGCATCAACACAGTCTTTGTCCATACCAGCCCCTCAGAAGTTTCAGCTTCCTCTTTCAGAGGGAATGAAGGCCCACCAACCAAACGCCTCTTCTTTTCTATGCAGCCGTGTCCTTATGTTTCTTGCTCTCACTTGTTGCACAGTCCAGTTGCTGTTGTTTATGTTGAGGCAGCCGTCCCAAAAGTTGGCTGGTGTCATCTGGAAATGAAAAACTCAGAGATCCGTGTTAATCAAATTCATCCTTTATAAATTCTTCAACCATCTCTTTCAATTGTCCCTTAATTTCAAGAGTATCATCTGGTTGATAACAGCAGTTTCCCCATGCAAGTTTAATAAAGAAACTTATTCTTTGCAGAAAAGAGCAAGCATTTTTCTTCTTTGCAGAATGCAGAAAATAGCAGCCTTTCAATCTGTCTAAGTTACCTTATTTTCAGTCACTTACTGTATATAGTATTTTTATCACTCGTTATATCGATCCCTACTCTCTCAAGCATTTTAGGATTAAATCAACGAGTCTCATTACTGTAAAATGTATATAATACAGTATGGCTGTTAAAAATATCTGTTTAGCTTGGTCACCCAATCCTGCTCATTCAACACAATGCACAAGATATTTAAACACAAGTTATTTAAACACAATCCAAAAATCTCAATTTCTGCAATGGCTCAAATTTAAAACTGTCTCAGGGATAACAAGATGCAAACATCATAGGCTACGTCTTTATATAACAGCTCAGTCATATCCACATCTAGCATGTCTCTCTCTATATAAATATTTTATCTCTAAATGACAGATATTTCTTTAAACCTTTTTATCAATTATTTGATTTTCCTCTGGGAACTACACAAACCACTTATACTAAGGAGAAAACTCCAGTGTTTTTGATGGCCACCAGTTTGCGCAATCCTCCATATCAATTCCTGTTAAGCTTGCTTATTAATTTAATTCCCCCATAGACCGGTCAACTAACATTTTAAGCAATTTTTATACTTTCTTTCAAGTTAATTTCTTATCAATTATTTTATTGGTGTTTTCTTTGTATTTGTGAAATTAGTCTACTTTTAATTCTGACTGGATTAGCAGGTTTCACCAATCTTACTTGATCTCTTAGTAAACTGGTTTTGAATACCTTTTTATTTATTTATTTATTTATTTATTTATTTATTTATTACGAATGTTCCAGTGTCTCTGCACATAGCCACAACTAATGTTCCCTCAGATGGTCATTTTGTTTTTAGGCTTCTTTCCCCATTTTTGAAAGGGGTTGTCCTATAGTATCTCTGCAAAATTAATATTTTGATCTTGAGATCTCTACAGGTGTTGATGCCATTATAATCTTAATTATTATCGGTGTGTTTCACTCATTTTTAGTGTACCTTACTAACCCCAGCTTGCATCTTAACTAGTTTTCAGCAAGATGGTCAGACATTTATTAAGATATCTGATATCTGATTAGTCTTTCTCAGGTATTTTAACAGTTCCTCTATTACAGGTCCACTGGTGGGGATGACAGTTACAAATAAAATCTCTCAAAGTGTTTTTTCAAAGTGTATGTTGGAAATGGTTACTCACTTTCTGGTTTATAAGCTAGTCAGAACTAAGGTGAACTCTTTCTCTCTATCTCCCTCCTTTCCTTCCTCACACACACACACACACACACTTGCTGTCTCACTATCTTCTTGCAGCCCCTCCTCTCTCTGTCAGAGGCAGCCCCTCCTTTCTGCCTCTCTTTCTCATATCACAGTCACCATTTACTTTTGCTATATGAGAGAGAAACAAGTGTTCTTTCATAATTCTAGTTTCTTTTTATAAATGAATATCGTTCTTTTTCAAACAGTCCTAATCTGTGCATTTTACGCGCACACACACACACACACACTTTTACTTTATTTTTTCTTGTAACAATGAAGAGGCAAAGCCAAATTATTTCTAATGAACATTTTTTTTTAAGATTTGCCTCCCGTTTCCTCTCCTGCCCCTCTATTCTCTCTGCCTTCTATTCCACCTCCCAAATCTGTCTTGTTGTCAGTCTGTTCCACATTTATTCTCTCTTAGCTTTTAGACTTCTTGAAGAAAACTTTATCAGTTGTCTGTATTTCCTTACTCCCTTCTACCTTCTTTGGTTTTTCACTTCACATACAATAATGCTTACTTTATTTCACTCCTCATTCATACACCCGGGATTTCAATCACACACTTTCATTTATTCATTTGACATCTTTATGCAGAAACAATGCTCATTTTGTTCAGTTCTTACCTAACAATAGCTGTGTTTCTTTGTCTGGATCGCAGCGCCTGCAGTCTGGCAAATGGCCAAACAATCAACAAAACCAACTTCTTGGAATATTTCTTGGTCTTTGATACTTATATCTTTGTACTCTTTTTTCACCAATTTGCTTTTCACCATCCATCCAATTTTAGTAGTTTCATTCTTATATTATTTTCTAAATCAAATCCTCTGCTTTGTTTGTGCCAAGTTTGATTTTCACTTGCAGCTCAACATACTATAAATTTTATGGCTAGTTTAGTGCCTTTTTGGCAGCACGCCCAGAATAAACTGGCTCATAAACTCCTTCATATTCTCCTGTAATACAATAATGATAATTTTATATCTTCCATTCAGTTTTAGTTCAAATCACTTATTTCAGCTCATTTTTTTTTTATTATTTTTTTTTTCTCTTCAATAAAAAACTCATTAACAATTCTTTCTTGGAACAATGCTCTTTTTCATATGTATATATATTTAATACTCATACAGTTTTAATTCAGATTACTTATTTCAGCTTATTCTTTTTTATTTATCTATTTATTTATTTTTTTTATAAAAACTTATTCTCAATTTTCCCTTGAAAAAATGCTCTCTTTACACATGTATTGAAAACTCTTTCTTTGTTCTCTTTCTGCACTTCTCTCTGCACTACTGATAGCGCTCTAAAACTGATCTGGCTGCACGCCCGGACCGGACAGACAGCACCCTCCTTCCCTGCTCTTCTCCTTAAGATTTTCCTAGAGCATAATATAATAATGATCTTGTATCTCCTAATCACTTTTAGTTTTAAACCACTTGTTCTATAAAATTCACTAATATTCTCACTCGAATCAGTACGCTTCTTACACACATATATATATATATATATATATATATATATATATATATATATATATATATATATATATATAATATCCTTTCTCTACTCTCTCTCTGCACTTTTTGCAGATCTCTCCTCCTAAAGACAAACAAACAAATAGTGTGCTTTTGCACCTTTTGACGCCCCCAATTCGCACTTCTTGCGTTTAAGACAAACAAACAAACATGTGAGTACTTCTCACTCACTGTGGCGCACTTTCTCACGCCACGTAGCGCAATTTCTCACGCTACACGCACTTCCCGCGTTTTAAAACAAATATACAAACATGTGAGTACTTCTCACTCACTATGGCGCACTTTCTCACGCCACGTAACGCACTTTCTCACGCTACACGCACTTCCCGCGTTTTAAGACAAACAAACATATATGTGACGCAATCTCCACGTCACTGTGACGCAATCTCCACGTCACTGTAGCGCACTTCTTACGCTTACACGCGCTTCTCGCGTTTAAAGACAAACAAACATATATGTGACGCAATCTACACGTCACTGTGACGCAATCTCCATGTCACTGACGCAATCTCCACGTCACTGTAGCGTACTTCTTACGCTTACACGCGCTTCTCGCGTTTTAAGACAAACAAACACGCAGTGCACTTCTCTCATCTCATTATTCAAACACTCACAGACTCATACACTCACACACTCATACCATGCATGCACTTTCTCCCTAAGACCCAAAAATCAGACCCTTCCTCTTTTCTAATTGATTTTATCTTTTTTATGTTCTTTTATTTGATTCTTTTTAGGTTCTTTTGACGGTGGAGTATTTAAAATAATTAGCAACCAAGGTGACAGCTTACCAGCAGTGACCGCACAAAACAAAATCTAAGCAAAGACTGCTTACCTTTATTTTTGGCCGGCCTTTTGTTTTGTGTGGTCTCCGCCAGGGCCCCCACCACGGCTCGCTTGACTCCCCTCCGCTCCTGGCTGCGCTCACCAATTATGTTGTGGCGAATTCATGATCTGTGGTTCAAGTGTTCAAAATATGGTTCAGGTCTCAGAAGAAATCTTTCAGAGTCTAAGTTTCAGGTCTCAGGAGAAATAACTTTATTGACAAACAATAAAGTGAGAAGCCGGCTGGCCATCCGGACATCTGATCTTACAATGGTTTACACTTGGGTCTTATACCTCTTTTTACGAAATGTAACGTCCACTTTGGTGTCCAATTAGCATTCATACAGTTATCTTTTTCTCTTTGCTCCTCCTTATCACTTCACCATGATTAGAAACACCTGCATTAATGTCCAATTTCTATTGGTGGCCATACTGGCGCATGCGCTTTATTAAATATGATTTCATATATGGCTTGTTGGGTACTTTTCCACTCTTCTCTCCGCATTACCTTTCACCCAGTTTTTGTCTTGTCCTCACACAACCCTCCCCAGTTTTTGTCCTTACATACACTTTTGACAGGTTCAGTGTTTCCCATCATTTTGTTCCCTTTGGCCTGTTCTTCCTGCTTCCCATAATTTTAGGCCTCCCCTATCTTAGGCCTAGTTTCCTTTAATATTCATACATTTGGATTGGACTCACGTATGAGACAAATAAAATTCTCCAACATGGACTCATGTATGAAATTCTCCAACACTTTCCATTTTGCACAGATGTCCTGAAAGACTGCTGATGTGAACTGTGTGCCTCGGTCAGACAGGATGAAATCAGGTACCCCCCACCGAGTGAGGATTTCTTCTCTGAGGTGTGTAGCAACAGTCTGAGCGGTGGCCTTTCGCAAGGGGAACAGTTCAACCTACCGGGAATAGTAATCCAATGATAATGCTGTAGAATGTTTGGAACAAGGGTGGCAGTAATGTAGATTCTGTAATGTACTTGTCCATTGGTCAGATGAGTTCGATGATATAGCTTGTCCTAAACTACTTCATATTGGTCTTGCATAGAGGAATCGTCTGCTAGTGACTGGAATAGTTAGGTAATTCCTGGATCTTTGTGCTGTTCTTCCCAGATGTCTACTGCCGAAATTGGAAATCCAAAGTCCTCCTTCTGAGTGGAGTACAAATGACAACCAGGTATGGAATACATTCGCGATAACGCATCTGGGGCTTCATTGAGTTTTCCCTTTTGATACTCAACCGCAAAGTCAAATTTTTGCAGTTGGAGTGCCCAACGGATTAGACGTCCTGTGGTTTTTGTGGAATACATTACCCATTGTAGAGCTGAATGATCCGTGACCACTGTGAAGAGTTTCGGTTCGAGGTATTATTGCCATTTTTCTAGCGCCCATACTATTGCCAGACACTCTTTCTCTGTAGCTGAATAATTCATCTCAGCTTTGGTTAACGTTCGGCTGCCATAGGCTATGACTTCTTCCAAGCCATGCGTTTTCCTTTGTGTCAACACTGCACCGAGTCCTGAGTCACTTGCATCAGTGTAGACGACAAAAGGAAGTTGAAGGTCAGGATGACCCAAGATGGGGGGTGAAGTGAGACATGTCTTCAATTTCTCAAAGGATTGTTGACACCATAGGTGTAATTTGCGGGTGGGACGGTTGGGACATGTCCCCACCACTTTTTGCCAGGGTCGATATTGTCCCCACCACTTTTTAAAACATCTCGTACCAATTCTACAAATAAATGTACCAATTCTACAAATAAATAAAACATCTCCAGTTAACTGGCAGAGCATTCATTTCGTTCGATTTTTTTTTAAATCAAGTGATCAAAGTACTTGTTACCGCTGAGATCAGAGGCGCGGATACAGTGTTTTCTCGTGTGGCTAGCGCACACGCCGCACTTCACTCAGACGCACGCTTCAATCCGTTGTGGATACTCTCTATTCTTTCTGGTGAAATCACAAAACATAATGCACACAATCGTGACCCTGCTTGATATACAACCACTGATGAACATAATCGGTTTTGATGAGAAAAAAAAAACTATACAAGAAAAAAAACTATGCGAGTGCAGATAAGAACCCACAAGCTCTGACACGGAAGGCGAAAGTTCTACCACTGGACCATTAAAGTACACATTGTTTAAAGAGGCGGTCTCATTATACTATATACATTATACATTATACTTCATCTCATTAAACGACAAATTAAACCACATGTAGCCTACTATTTAAATCGGTTGCTGGACGTCGTGATGTTATTGCACATATATCTGATTTAGCATTTTCTTAGCAACCCCCACCCCACCTGTCCCACCCACTTTTTAAAACAAAGACACGCCACTGGTTGACACTGTGGTGACCACTGGAATTTATGCCCCTTTTGCTTCAAAGCATTTATAGGTTCAGCTATCCGAGAGAAATTTGGCACAAACCTATGGTACCATCCTGCCAACCCGAGAAATCGTTGAAGTTCTTTAAGGTTCTAGGGTACAGGGTAGGAACAAATGGCCTCTACTTTGCTGGGGTCAGCCGAGATGCCGTTTGTGTTCACCACATGTCCCAGAAATGTCAACTCATGAAGGCAGAAGGCAACTCATGTTGAGGTCGATGCTGGAGAAAATACCTGTACCAGAGAGGGATTCCAAGATCTCTGTGATATTAGGTAGAGGACAGGCATCTCTCTCAGTGATAGCATTGACCCTCCTATAGTCCACACAGAATCTCAGGCTGCCATCTTTCTTTGGGACCAGGACAATAGGTGAGGTCCAAGCAGAGTGTGATGGTTCTATGATACCATTCTTCAACATTTCACTTTAACTTGTTCTGTTGTACCACATCTTGTTTATCTGGTGTTAATTGGTATGGATGCTGTTTGATGGGTACAGGATGGACAGTATAAAGACAATGCCTGGAGAACTGTTGTTCTTCCTACCATGCATAAACATTATTCTCATAAAAATGTAAACATGCACATATATGTTGCTCACATATTATGGTAGCCCTGTTTGTGCTAAATAGAGTGTAATTATACCTTTGCCATTAATATGTTTATAAGCAACTGAAAAAAGCACAAATGTCAGGGCATGTCAAAACATCTCAAGGACCCCAAAAACACCTTAGACCCCAGAGGGTTAAAGTTTTTTTCATCCAGAGTATCTGGTGACTGGGACACCCTTGGCATTTGCCGTGGAGGAATAGAACTGAACAATTTGAGAATTCGCTCTATTTTTATGTTGTGCTTTCTTTTTCAGATGCTGGATACCTCTAACGGGAATGCTAGCTTGTCCAGGCTGAAAAGGATAATCCTTGTTAGGAATTGACTTGAAATAATATTTTCCATCTGCAACATTGATCTGAAGACCACTGGTGAATATAAAATCCAATGCCAAGACTACAGAGTATGCTAGAGCTTTGGTAGAAAGGATGAATACAGGCAGAGAAAAAACTTGGTAATGGAGTGTTATTTTGGTGTTTGTCCATCCTACAGGTAGAGCGGTCTCACCATTCGCCAAGTATAGTGGACCAAGAGTCCAAGTCCAGAGTGGATCAGAGGATGTGTAGCGGAACCCGCCCGAATGATGGCCAAAACTTTACTGATGTTAATGAAGTTTATTGAGTCCGTTTTCACTCCATAAATCACCATAAGACTCCAAAAATCACCGTAAGAGCTAAACAAACAAAGTACAAGAAGCGCGAATTACCGACTAGTTCAAAACTCTATCATTAACATTAACATACAGCGAATTACACAAAACAGTCATTACAACAAACAGTTATCAAATATATACATACCTTATGCCTTTTCGGGGGGTGCTTAACAAAGTTGCAAACGTTATAGCTGCGAAACAACTCTGACGAACTTTAACTGCGTGCTCTCCCTTTCCTTCCCCGTAGACTACAATACCCGTCAAAATAAAAGTCCCTCCTTAGTAAGACAGATAATGCATTTCTTAAACCCATTTAAACTCACAGAAATATAAAAAATGTGTTCAAAAACTAATTAGAATATTTATCAAAGCAAAGTCTGTTACAGGATGCAAGCTCTGTCCATAAGCTTTCATGTAAAAGAGTATAGCTTGCCCTGGTGGCGACTATAGCCTTTCCTGTCCATCTGCCAATGGTAATCAGGACAACCAACTGTTGAGGTATAGACTCACGTTTAGACGTAAAAGATGCAGTAACAGTTGATGGTTGGGATAGAGGTGTGACAGACAGGGCATTATTTGATGGTGCTCCTCCTGATTTTTGTGCTGGGAAATTCTGCTTATTTCCTGCAGGATGAAAATGACTTTGAGGTGATGTGAAAGGTGAAGTGGAGTGTTGTGGACAGTTTCCAGGCGGATGCTGACCTTTACATCTCCAGCATTGGATGGTGGGTCTTTCAATTTGGTGGTTGGAGGTAGGTTTTTGTGGTACAGATGAAGTTATTGTCTGCTACTCATAATGCAGCTGTTAAACATAGTCCTTTTCTAGTTGATGCCCAAGTTTGACCAGTTCATCCACTGTACTTACAACTGTGAAGTTAACTGGCAAGGTATGGTTTAATGTTTTTTCAGTATAATTTTGACTAACTCATACTCTGTCAGTGATAGGGTGACCAGATGTCCCGAAAAATTCGGGACAGTCCCGAAATCTAAGCTGTTGTCCCGAATCCCGAATCCGGCCCTAATTGTCCCGAAAATTATACTAAAGCAAATTCTTGAGTAACAGTTAGTTATTGTCTGATAAAACATTCAAAACTGTCCATGGAGGTTGACTCGTCCTGCAGCCACCCCCCGCCGGCTGCTCATTGGCTGCAGCATCTTTTTTTTTCTTTTTTTGAAATTCTACAAAGATACCGTAGGCGCAAATTAAAATGCATTGATAAGCGAGGGCGAGTTGTCGCAGCCGCGAGTACAGTGAATGTGCAGCAGGCAGTTTGCAAAACTGCAAAATCTGCATAAATTTGGAAATATCAAACGTCCAATGTCAAGCCAAGTATGCCAGTATTTCACTGATACCATAGGCCTATTAAAATGATAAAAGATAAAAACATAACAAACCCAACAAGAAGCTATAAAAATATAACAGATGCAGACGAAGAATAGTTCAGAAAAGAGTTCAGTGAGAGGAATGAGTGAAGGGAAAGTTAATTGTGCAGGCACTGAAACACTGCACTGAGCCGTGTTGCAATACGTGTACAAAAAAAAAAAAAAAAAGACTAACTTCACTGCAACACGGAAATAATGCATGACATCTAAAGGCTAATTTATACTTCTGCACTCAGAGTCTCTCCATGAAAGCAAGTCGATCAAACAGCGGTCACATGGCAGGATAATTGTAGGCGCTCAGCAGATTATGTTGAACTGAACATCCGATATAATCATCCAGCAAACAACAATGACGATGAAAACCCACCATAACTTGATCCAGGCATATGGAACACACCTGAAACAGCAAGAAAATTAAACGTTTCGGTTATGTATGGTAACCCACGTTCCCTGAAAGAGGAAGGGATCCGACAGAAATGGGATCTTCGCTGAGAGACCAATCTACTTCTAGAGAAACTAAACGAGCCAATGCACATTGACATGTGATAATTGTGCCAGCTGCTTCTATCACACAGTGCAGGTATATAATGAGCAGAAGGTGCAACGCATCCTTGGCTTTCGCTGAGGAGCCGAGCCAGGGACCCGGCCGTCTGTAGCGATGGTACAACAACATGACGACGGGACAAACATCTCCGTTCCCTCTTTTGACGAATGTGGGTTAACATACGTAACCGAGGAGTTCGCTGTCATGTCAAGTCAAGTCATCTTCATTAATATAGCGCTTTTAACAATGTAGATTGTTTCAAAGCAGCTTTACAGAGATAAACGTATAATTTAAGGTAACAGAGATTGTTTTGGCTTTATAGCGGTTCTTTAACCCTCTGGGGTCTGAGGGGTTTTTGGGGTCCTTGAGATGTTCTGACATGCCCTGACATTTGTGCTTTTTTCAGTTGCTTATAAACATATTAATGGCAAAGGTGTAAATTCACTCTATTTAGCACAAACAGGGCTACCATAATATGTGAACAACTTGCATGTACATGTTTGTATTTTTGATAGAATAATGTTTATGCATGGTTTTTTCAAAAACAAAAAACTAAAGTTTCTGAAATAAGGCCATAAAACACAGTCTAAATATATGTAAATAAGACTTTTGACTAATGGATGACGTTGCCTAGAATTTTTTCTTAAAATTATGTGAAAATCATCCTGCCTAATCATTCACATAACACAATACATTGATTTAAATATTATAAAACACTTTTTGTTTGGAAAGGCCATATGCGGGTGGGCGTGATTCACACCTGTGGAGTCAATGGGGCCCACATAATGAGGCTGCATACGTAATGAGCCTTTCATTCAGGTGTGTGAATGAGCCACAAAAATGCAAGGACAATATATAACTGGTTTGTTGTTTTTTTCCACAAATTCTGCTTGCAAATTGTACAATATCCAAGGTAAACATTTCTAGTAATTGTGCAGTTAATTGTTCTCATACTGTATTTTCAGATTTGGAATATATTCTCTTCCCAAATGTGTCACTAATAAAGCATAAAAAAATTATTTAAAGAGAAGGCTTATAATGACCTTTTAAGATTTTGTTTACATCTATCCTTTATATATATATATTATATATATATATATATATTTTTTTTTTTTATTTAAAATTGTAACAATATTTCCAGTGTAATCTTTCTTTGTATTCGCGATTCATATTAAAACAGTATTTTTGCCAGCTGTAGTAGCTCCACAACAGCGCGCATCTGTGCGTTCATTCATTCAAACGCGATTCATATTTAAACAGTATTTTTGCCAGCTGTAGTAGCTCCACAACAGCGCGCATCTGTGCGTTCGTTCGTTCATTCATTCATACACAGAAACGCAATTCATATTTAAGCAGTATTTTTGCCAGCTGTAGTAGCTCCACAACAGCACGCATCTTTGCGTTCATTCATTCAGATTAGAACAAAGCAAACAGAACTGACCTAATTCCTCAGCGGGATCCGTTTGCTCCTCGAAATGATACTTCCAGAACTTCTGAGGTAAATTTTTGCAGGATTATTATCAAGATAGTAGTATTCCTCACAGCATCGTAAAGTACATAAGTCTGAAAGTGAACTCGCGGTGTGTGTTATCCAGCTGATATGGGCGTTTCACAGGTTTGTTTGGATCGCCTCACATTTGCGTTTGAATAGCGCGCGCTCTCCGTGGGCGGAGCACATTAAAACTTAATTAGCTGAGATGAGAACGACTGACATCTCTCTCTTTGCATACATATTACATAAACTGTGAATATTTGTTTTTTATAAAAATTACTTCATTTAAAAGAAGAAAATTCAAGCTTCATGCCTGTGTGACTGTATGCCTGTTTGACTGAGTATTCGCTGAGTTACAGTTCATTTTCGGACGCGAATCAGAATTGACTTCACTGACGGAGAGTAGGCAGAACTCGCATCATGTTTATTTTTCTTTATTTGGCAAAAAGCACAACACTTTGTTTTTATTATGAGCATACACAAAAAAAAATACACACTAAACAGGATCGATTGATGTATAACACAAGCATATAAGATAAAAATGAATTTTTTTTTTTTTTTTTTTTGCACTCATACGGAAAAAAACGAGCCTATCGCGCCGGCGCGATAGCCGACCTCAGGGGGTTAATAAAGTTATTTTCCAGCTAAAGTCAGTTTTGATTGATTCGCTTCCGTCACAACAATATTTTTTTATTAAATTAGGGGGCGCTAATAGACGGTGGGCCGAGGGTCCGTATCTGCTTTACTTTTCGAAATGGATAATCCCCATGGAGGGAGAACCTGGATTTGTAAAGTTGGGACGGTTGTTTTAATCTCAATGATATGAAAAGTGTTGCCACTCCCATTTATTGCACATTTTCTCCCGAAATCATATTGCACGACCCGTAAATATGCAGGCAAACGCGGTTGCCTACTATATTAGTTGAGCCAATAGTGCGGCAAGATACTGACATAGGATTATTATTAACCAATCAGATGTAGCTTATTTAGAACAGCTGTTACGTGTATGATTCAGCTATCGGACACGAGCAGCAGCTGCGGCAGCAGCACATTGACCATCGCCAAGGACATTCTTTCTGTGATTGTAAGTATTCATTTATTTAGAATATGATATCTATATAAAATGTTTGTTCCCTTTCGTTAGGGAACTCGAACTGCATCGTTAAAAACGACTCTTTGGGTACGCTCCCTTAGCGTGCGCCTCTGAAGTATGAATGAAACGAATCCAATCCTGATTGGTGTTGCGTCATGACATAACGTGACGGCATAACCGGATGCATAAAAGTGACACTGGCACACACACATTAGCTTTTGCTCTTCAGCAAGCGTTCTCTGTGAAACTGTCTGTCTTATTTGGTGTTGTTTGTCTGTTGAAATCCTCTATATTATGCGAGTGGAAGATACACTAAGTGTGTGCACCCCTGCCCTATATTTCTCACAGGTGGGGACTCGCATCAGTTGTGTGTACACTGTTTAGGAGCGCAGCACGTACAGGCGGCTCTCGAGGGGGCTGCCTGTGTACATTGTGAAAGTACTCCCGATTAGAGTGCTGCGCTCCCGTTTGGCTATTTTTTTTCTGATAAAGGCCAGGCTCGCGATCCCCGCGGTTCGGGTCCTGCGTCCGTTGATGTGGATGTGCTCAGCATCGGGAGCCAGGAACATGAGTCACACTCGCCGGTGTTGTTTGTAACCCAAAAATAAGAATTGTCCCACTGCATTGCAATACAGAATCTATAGTAGATAATAACAATAAGATTTTGTGTGGGTGCGAGGCATGCACAGTCAGCTCCTGAGAGTGCTGTTCATTGAGAAATATCTCGACGCACACAGCCAACGTGCGTTTCGGGTGTTTCAGCCTCTCACCCGTTGACTTTCTTCTCGAGAGATGAAAACCAAATATATTGTTGTAATAATATTAGCTCAAAGGGGAAATATTAAAAATAATCCATAATTACCAATTATGATTAATTATTAATATTTTGGTCAGTTAATTAGATTAACTTTGAGGTAAGCCAAATTAATATTACAATCAATTAATCAGTTCCAACGAACTCTTTGATTATGCATTTATTCTAAGGAAAATGTATTGTTCATGGTCACTGAAAAATAATTATTCCTTATGTACAGCAATTAGCATGTAGCAAGATCAAAATCGTAAAAGGGACTTTGTATGCAAACAGAGGATCAGAAACCAAATTCATAATTGGGCACAAGTTTTATTAACTAAAACACAAACATAACTAACACTAAACAAACATAAATACATTCATACATCCATACATACATGCATAGGTAAAGGGGTGAGTGATGTGGAACCGGAAACAGGAAATAGAACTATGGAATACGATCTATTTCAGTATGGAAATAAATGAATGAACCATCAGTTTATTTCATAGCAATCTCATCAAAGAATACTTGCATGGCAGTTGCAATCGTGGAAAATTCTTGGATTGGATTGGATTCGTTGATTGGGTCTATGGCCTTGAAGAAAAGCATGGTGGCTTCGAGCACATGGCTGTTGTGAGTCGAAGCCTGCTGTCCTGGCTTGAAGACCAGGAGTGGATCGTTGAGTCAGTGATGGTAAAGTTGCAGTTGTTTTCTAGATTGAAGAAAAGTCTGACTCCCTTTTTGGAGTATGAAAGCATGGCAGGCATTGCTCAGGCCTGTTTGGGCCCAGGGAGCTGGGCCCAAGTGGGGGGGAAGGGGTCCAGCCCCTCCCCCAGTAACAGCAGAAGCTGCCTTGTTGTCGGATGAGAAGCGTTGAGAAGAGAGAGCGGTCACTGTGGTCAGTCTCTAATAAAGCCTGAGAATGGCCACCCCTCTCTGGGTTTGCTGTACCAATGAGAAGGGTGGACTGTCTGGCGGGAGTTTCTTCTGTCACCAGGATTTACAAGCCTTTGTCTTAAGCGTGCTCACTCTGACTGGCATGCTGGATTGGTGTTTAATGACACTACTAAGGAAGATTCTTAGTAATTCTAATGTGTTGCACAGCTATTGGCATATCATGTACACAATCATTTCGATCTTCAAAGTACCAATTTATCGAGACCAAACATGGTTACATAGACAGTTGGTCCTGTAATAACTACATAGTATCAAAGAGATCATAGTATCAACAGAATTATTAAAAGACAAAACACACAACAGTAAATCATTCTCAAAATGTTCTGGAATGCCTGTTCATTTCATGTCAGTCAGTTCATCAATAAATGAATGCAGGAGAGTTTGTTCTGATATCTGTGGCAGAGTTAGTTACTTGTTAGCATTCCTGAGAGTCATAAAACATCCTATCTGATCGCGGCCATGGCAACCAGGCCCCTTTCGCCCCGCCTGGGGGGTTGGGACCCTGCTCTTGGATGGAAGTTTTAAAGATTTGTGTGTGCCTATGGCAAATAATTGTGTCTGATTTGTCTCAGTCGCTACATTGTGAACGACTCGAATCTCGCGTTTGCCAAGGCAGTGCATAGATTACGAGTCTGCAATAAAAGGGACACACGTGATCTGTGAAATAATTCTGTTTGGATGCGAGGCATTCACAATCAGCCTCATGAGGGTGCTAGCAGTGTTCATTGAGAAATATCTCGGGCGCGCATGCAAAATTCTGTGCGCTGTTGGATGTTTCAACCTCGCACCTGATGACTTTCTTTTCGAGGGATGAAAGCTAAATATATTGTAACAGCTTGAATCTCGCATTTGCCGAGGCAGCGTGTAGATTACGAGACCGTATAAATAAATATTAAAATAGTATTGTCTGGTGATTATGGCTGCATTTAATTCTATAAATTAAAATGATGGAATTGAAATGATGGAATATATTATCTGACTTTAAGAAGTTAGATATTTTAATTCAGCCTACCATCTAGACCGTGTTTCACTAATCCAGTGTTTTTGGCTGCATTTAATTCTAAGGAATTAAAATGATGAGCAGCAAACGTCGAAAATCGTTTTAGATTTTTTCCCTGCGGGTCCTCCGCGTCAGGGTATCGAAAACGAGACGAAGATGGCTGTCCCCCCCATGGAGAGACGAGCGAGAATCGCTCCTCCGCGGAGCCCTCAGGAAATCGATGTTTGTATCCAGTGTTGTATTACATATTTATTAAATGTTTAATTTAGTTTTTCCACTGCAATAGTATATAAACTGATAAAGTTTATAGACTGATTTATCCAGAAAGAGTCTCCTTTCCTGCCAGACCTGTTTGCTCTATTGTGTTTTAAATAAGTCAGGTCACCTGATTCTCACCTTTCGGAGCCTAGACGTTGAATCGTTAGGTTGATTGACTTTCACCTTTTGTCTTCAATGGCTTTGGGATGGCTCTTGAAATTGGAGTTCCTGGCCAGTATCAGCATGTGAATGGTTATGCTGATTCAATTGGACTCAGAGTAGGCTGTGTTCCCACTTCATTTGCATGCTTTATTCAGAGTCCCCGCCTCTATGTAATCCCTCCCCCTTGGAATGTATATAGCTACAATGTATAATGTTTTAGTTAGATTTTGGTGACTGCAGCTACCGACAGCTTGTGATTTCAATAAAGAATCCTGCTGAAGAAACAACCAAGTCTCCTGGTCTTTCGATTCTAAGTTCACAACAACTTGGTGCCGTGACCCGGGTGGAGAAAAAGGAAACTCAAAGAACTTCAAGCTCAAAGACCTGAATCCAGATTGAAACAGCAAGCTCAACAAAAGATCTGCTTTCCAGACTGAATCTTTTAGAATCCAGAGCGAAACTTCCAGCTAAACAAAAATTACCAGACTGAATTTTTCCAGCTTCCTCCAGATTGAAACTTCAAGCTCAAAGATCTCAAAGCCTGACTGAGTTTCAGAATCTTCCTGTAACCAAGGGTTGGTCAGTTTCACTCCATTCAAAGAACCGCTACAGACCAGTATACAGATGGTGCCCAACCAGAATGCCTATTACCGCCGCGGTAATCAGCAGCAATTGCCGTATTTTAAAATGTAAGTGGGTTAAATATAAAACCCTAAGCCTAATAGGCATATTTTTCATATATATAAATAGGCCTATAAGGCTACAACAGAATAGAACTAAAGATAGAATCAATTTTAGAACTGAAAAAATAGAATCAAAAGTTAAAAATAGAGACGATATTAGGAGCAATGACGCTGAATATTTTTACTATTCTATTGAGGAATTAGATAAATGAAGAGCTCTCGTGAGCAATACAATTGCATAGTAATTTATAGTGATTTCAAAAGCAGTCCTTAAAAAAAAAATACATGGAGTAGTGTGGCATAAATTTTGAAAGATTACGCGGTACGCGTTTTAGTTAAGATCCTGGTTTCAATGCCCTTAATCAATATTGGCTTGGCTACTGCTTTAAAAAAATGACACAACGCGTTTTGAGATTGTTTTAAATTAAACATTGAAGTTTAAAATGTAGTGTTTTGGCACACCAGGCCGAGTGGCGTTACGCATTGTTCAAAAATCAGGTTTTATTCTGGCATGTTGAATTGGCGTTAGAATTATTATTTTTTTTATTATTTATTAGATTTAGATTTTAGATTTCGTTAGATTTATTTTTTCTCATAACAGCTAAAATAACTTAATATATGCCTTGTCTTAATATGACCTACTTAATATAGGCAATAGGCATATAATAGCCTATATAATAAATTTGCAAAACTTGGCCACTAAATATTTAATTTTCAATTATTTGAATTATCACAATTAAAGTTTTTATTTTATTAAATTGAACAAGCGCAACAATCAGCATTTAATCAAATATTCTAAAAGATGTATTATTACTAATAATGTTATTTCAACATAATATTTCATAATATCGTTTTGTCGACATAATATGTGTGCGTGCAACAAGCAAGATGTGTATTTGTAAATCCGGTGATGCGTGCATTGATTTTTATCAATAAACTAGTGTTTTCTTGACGATCGCCATATTTGTAGTGAACGCACCTAGAGATAAATGCACATAAAGACATAATCTGATTATCAGAGAGTAGCCTTTTCTTTTCGTTTTGAATTATTTCGTTTGAAGGCATTTCAAGCTTTGTGTATTTGATGTATTTATCATGTCTGTGTGAGGCATACGCTGAGTTTTGTTAAGTTAGGATGAGATGCGCTCCAGCTGACGTGCAACGCAAGTGACCGCGCGGGCGCCTCCATGATTAGTGTCTGTTATATTTGCTTCTCTTACTTATTAAATACAGGCAATTGGTTGATGAAAAATTGGTTAAAATTAAGATACAATTTATAGAAAACGAAATTCACTTTAAAGAAAGGTTTTCTACTGAACAAAACTTAATGAAGTGGTCAAAATCATGTCTGACCCACTCCATATGCATCTCTCGATATAGCCTAATGCATCCTATCTTACTCGTGCTGTTCACTTTTCATATTCAACATAGATGGAAAAAAAATAATTAAATGAAACCTTGTAACGAATTCACACTGTAGGGTAGACTGTGTACAGTTGAGACACCTTAAATAAGTTGCGTTCGCAGCAAGCACAAGTTGTGATTTTTGCTGTGCACTTGCATATTAGTGTCAGCTGGGAAGGAAATATATACCAGACCTCTTGGAACTTTAATTGAATACATAGCGTTGGTAAAGCATACTGAAATTACATCCCTACAAATTTATTAGGCCCTACTGAAAATAAATGTATCGAATTTAAGCAAAGTAGCCTAAATGTTAAGACTGTAAGCCCTTTGCTTTTTACTTAGCCTATAAAGGACTCTTACAGCCGACTTTGTGTTAATATAATTTGTAGAGGATTTTTTTTAACTCAAACACTAACACTGAAATAAATGAAACTAAATTATTATAATTTTTTTGGCACAGACCACGACGAGTGGCGCTATGCATTGTTCCAAAGCCAGGTTTTATTCTGGCATGTTGAATTAGTGTTCGACAAACGCGGCGGCGCGTTCATTTGAATGAAGAGCCATGTCGCAACGAGTGAATCGTGGCCGAGTGGTTGAACTTACGTTACGATCATTTAGATGACAGGGGATCGAATCCCGAACTAACTTAGACTATTGATATTTTTATATTAGCCTATTAATGCATTTTATAGTCTATTGTTGATGCAGAGAGATTTGTCTAGTTCTAAAACATAGTTTTTTGCTTATAGCCTATTTACAAAATAAAATCACCATGCATTTCCATTTTACACTAAGGAACAAATATTATACAATGACTTTACTTCTGTAGCCTATAATAATTCCAATCGTAATTTCAAAAGCAGTTCTATATATATATATATATATATATATATATATATGACGTTTAAACGACAAACAATAAAATCAGAACCAGTATTTGCGTTCATGGTTCCAGTGGCAGTAATGCATCCACGGCTTTTCAAAATGTCACAAAGCGTTTTGAGATTGTTTTGAATGAAATATTGAAGTTTATAATGAAGTGTTTTGGCACACCACAACGAGTGGCAAACTCTTTGTTTTGTTTTGCAAACTCAGCTAGCCTGTGGGGGGTTTGGAGAAGGCAATAGTTGCTTTATCGTGCAGGACAGAGGTGTTAATGTTCCGTCTTTCATATGGAGAGTGTCGGAGCCAGCCTGATGAGCAGGCAAAGGCAAAGTTATTTTAAGGTTTAATCTCAAAATCTCCAAAAGTCCATAGCCTATGTACAGTAGGCCCTATATCTTTTTAAATTATATATTGTAGTTTTATTGATTGTAATTAAAGGTTTTCCACACACAATTTCAATTTAGCAGATACAGAGCTATTTAATTCGCAACCCACCTGGTTTTATTGTAGGTGAATTCAGCAAGGCATGTTGTATCTTTGAAGGAACAAAAGCTATTTGTTACAGTTTTTTCTTTCGTGATTTGTGTGGATGACACACAGCGACATATACAGTATTATCAGCTGTATGGTGTTTTTTACGCTGAAATGCTTAATTTCGAGAAAGACCCGCCGCGCGCAGTGAGGGAGACCAAACTTACTAAAAAAATATCCAGCGCGAGAGAGGCAAAGAAAAACGCCTGTTCTTAATTTATGTTGCTTTGAACTTTTTTTTCGTTTTGTACTGTTTTCATTTTTTAATTTAGCTGCAATTTCTTTGACAATAAATTTAAAATGTTTCTTATTTTGCATCGCAAAGGGAATAAACTCTATCGAATCGATGCAACCCTGTTTAAATAAATAAACTGTCCCGACACTTTATTCATACCTTGAAATGTGCAATGGGTTTTCAAACTTAATTAATTTTCTTTTTCTTTTACATTTTCATTGTTTATTTTTTAATTGAAAGCAATACTGTATTGAAAGTATTTTTCTGATTTGTTCGATCTGTTTTGGAAAATGTCTACCGTTGCTATGGCCGGGTATAACTGTCAGTCATCTCAATCTCGTGAATGATTCACACACACAAAAAAACATAATTAAGCAGATTAAAGACGAGCTTCATCATCTTCATTTTCTGGTGCAATCGGCTAACAGTCTTCCTTCATCAGATATGTCATAGCGTGCAGCGGCTCAACTGGAATGTAGCAAATTTATGTTAATGTACAATTGAATATTAAACAAGATGATTGACTTTAATAAACAGATGCATATTTAAGCATCAAGAACGGAAAAACATAAACACTGTCGGCTATACTGAGATTCGATCTCAGATCGTTTGAAGCTCAGAGAGTCTATTGTTAATGCATTGACCACAGATATCGTCTGAATAGCCTCGGTCTACTATTTTCTCTGTTTTAAAAGTAAAAAAAAAAATAAAAAAATTATGTCAAAAAATAAAAAAGACCTTGTGCTGTTTATTTATTTATTATTATTATTATTATTATTATTATTATTATTATTATTATGCAGATGTTAATTCAGCCATTCTGTTGGAAAAAGATTGTCCCTAATGTAAAATGGAAATGAATGGTAATTTTATTTTAAAAATATAAAATATTTAATAGCCTATAGGCTATAGGAGAAAAAAACAATATGGTGTAGCAATATTTTAGAACTATCAAATCAAATTAATAATAAAAAAGTAGCCCATGTTTGTTCGGGATTTGAAACGTAAGTTATAGCCTACCACTCGGCCACGAATTTGTTTTGTTTTATTTTGTTTGAAATGTATTTTTACATATTTTGCTTTCGTTAATGTTAACCAATTCTGAGCATAATAGGCCTATATTTTTTCCCTAAAAGTTTGTTTTATTCTCTGCTTTGTTTGTTTATATTTTAACATATTCAGTCAGTCTCATTTTTGTTCAAATAATGAATTTTTTTTTTTTTTAAATAAACAGATAGGAAGCTTACCTTTTAAAATGCCGCAGTTGCTGCTGTTTTGCCCTGTCACTTGCCCGGTATAGCCTATAGTAATTTCGCGAACGACTTTGAAATTCGACTGGTTTATTTTTGCTGCGGCAGTAGTAATAGGCATTGTGGTTGATTATTTATTAAAGAATTCAACTGATAATCATAACAACATGTAAGCCTAATTCTGAATATAAGAAATAATGCTTAAACCGACTAACATCGGTTAGTAACTGCAAGTCCTGAAAATGTTTTAATTTTACGGTAAATTATTTTAATTTATTTCACTGTTATGTTTCAGTTAATAAATCTACAAACACATTAAAATAACACGAAGTAAATGACAAGTAACCTATTGACATAGCCTTTCTAAATTATAGAAAAACTGGGCACACAATGTTAACGTGTGTCTACTTTGTTTAAATTAAATGAATTTGAATTCGTTTAACCACAATATTTATCTTAAATTTATCTGTGACCTCAGCTCAGATTACTGCCGCGGCAGATTACGGCATTAAATAGAATAAACTGACACTTTTCAAAGTCTGTGATTACAGCGCCACTCAGCGGTAAAAGGCAGCAAATACACATCCCAATTTTGCCGCCGCGGGAACGGCGGCAGTAAAAGTCGCATTCTGGTTGGGCACCATCTGTATGTGTATTTTCCTCTGCGCCGTTCAGAGAAGAGTTAACAGACAGCTGCAGGGTTTTGTTAACTAAGTTATCCTCTAAAAAAAGTTTTGTTTAGAGATGAAAGATACCCTCTGCCCGTCAGGGAAGATTAACATTACAGGTTAACCTGTTAAGCTGCAACCCCACTTTTGAAAAATCCCAAGAAATGACATACCCAAACTGAAACAGATACAGTTCATGAACCCTTTGTACTAAAAGCACAAGTATGATCTCATTTGAAAGCTGACACCTGGCAGTTTATTGTAATGTAGAATTAATTATTGTCATAATGACAAAAATTGTTATAAATAGCTTCAAAGTTTTGTAAAGTTATTAGAAATTATTTTTTATGAAACATCCTCATGAAAATAAAATTGAAGTTGGCCCTGGAGCAATCTAGAAATGCACTACAGCTAATGCCACATGTCTAAACATTTTATGTTTAAAATCTTAAGATAATAAGTCCAAAACTCTGTTTTTAGTGAAATGTTTTTCAAGACCATGTCATGTGACTTTATTTTGATTTGATGCTAAAATGCTACTGATGTTTATTGTCATCTTCTAACCATCTATCCATTATATTGTCTTTATTGGTTTGTGGTGCAAACGAGCCCCATTCAGTCTGAGTCTCCCCCTGCACACATTCACACCTCTCCAGCCTGGTTATGGCTCTAAATATGCATTTCTTTTGTCTGCATTATAGTTACTAACGACTGGCTATTCACATGCTATTCATATGGTTTCAGTCACTAATTTCTTTTCTCAAAGTTCACCCTTACATTCTAAACTGTTTAAATGCATTTCTTGAATAAAGAAACATTTCAGTAAGCATTCAAAAAATAATAAAAATATAACTTCTAGGTGGCAGGTGCACCTAGGGCTAGCTAGCATGTTAGCTTAGCACACCATCAATACACGACAATTTATGAGATTAAAACCATGTTTGTGCTTATAAACATACTTTATAAAGCAAATCGAGTATTTTAAATAATTTTCTGTGATCTAATTTGGCTTCAGATAAAAAAATCAGACAGAAAATATACTATTGTATACTGTTCTGCACAATGATAGTCTATATAGATTAGCATTACATTATAAATATAATCTATTATTATGGAAATACCTGGCATGGATTGAAAAACACAGGTAACTCAAATATCATAGCAAACATGTTTATTGTCTTCAAAACGACTGTATCTGCATGTTACAGCCATAGTTACAGCGCGATCTGTTGTTAGCTGTGTGTGTGTGTTCGAGGCTTCTTGGATTGTCACATGATTATGGCACTTCTTCATGTTCTAATATAATACTGTGCACAGGGCGGCGAGGGCGCCCTCATGCTATTGGTATGAATTGAAAACACATTAACAGAGTATACAAACGCTCATAATGATTACATCGACGCATTTGGGTATAAATTCAATACATATTATTCCTGTCTATAGAAATCTGATGTAAACCTATGAGAATATATCAATATTTCTTCAAATCTGCACATTTTTTAGCTAAAAGCCCGGAAGGACGTTGTTTTGTGTATCGCTGTCATGACGACGGCACGGGAGTTTTTTTATGAATGAAAGCGGCTGACGCGCATAATTCATATCAAAGGTATCGACTCATTTTTTCATTTCATAACTCCTGACACAAATTAAGAAATAACTGTCGCTATAAGTTTCTCAGAATACAATAGTGGTCAAATTCTGAAACTTGAGTCTTATATCTTTGTAATGATGTATAGTTTGTCAAGATATAACATTAAATCTGATAGTAACTTTGAACTATTTATAAAAAAAACCGCTTCAGTGCGCCCGCGCTCTGGCAACGGTTAACAGGTTAACATTGTGTACCCTTTGCTTTAGGCAGAGAAGAATTAGCTTTACGTGCTAGTTATTTTTGGTTGATCCTCTGTTTTTGTAGGCAGGGACGATTTTAGCATATGTGCTAATGTTTTTGGTTTATCCTTTGCTTCAGGCAGAGAAGAATTAGCTTTACGTGCTAGTTATTTCTGTTGATCCTCTGTTCTTGTAGGCAGAGAAGATTTTAGCGTAAAGTGCTAGTAATTTGTGAAATCCTTTGCTCTGGGCCAGGAAGGCTAACAATAGCTGATGTGTTAACAAGTGTACCCTCTGTGTAGACACTAGAGAGAAGTTTTAGTGTTTTTGATTGTGTGGTAACAAAGAAAACTCACAAAAATGTTTAGGAAAAATGCCAGACTGATCCCCACTACTGAAAAAGGTGGCCAGGCGGCTCCATTGTGGTCAGAAAGCGAATTTAAAACATTGTTGGGAGAGCAAATGGACTCTATAGTGACGAAGTCCGTCAGATTGGATTTGACAAAGAAATATGAGATTCATCCAGACTGACTCTCTGTGGTCATTAAAAATCCCAGGATGTCTTTCGAAAGAGTAGGGGTGTAACCCCGGCATCCTGGCCAAATTTGCCCAGTGGCCTCTGTCCATCATGGCCTCCTAATCCTCCCCACATACTGATTGGCTTCATCACTGTCTCCTCTCCACCAGTAAGCTGGTGTGTGGTGGGCGTTCTGGCGCAATATGGCTGCCGTCCCATCATCCAGGTGGATGCTGTACATTGGTGGTGGTTGAGGAGATTCCCCCCTTCTATGTAAAGCGCTTTGAGTGTCGAGAAAAGCGCTATATAAATGTAATGAATTATTATTATTATTATTTAAGCATGGTCAATGGAAGATTGTAAAAAGGTACTAGGAGCAAGTATTCGCAAGAACAAGGTTAAAGCCATTATTTGTTGCCACAGAGAATTCGTTTTAGCAATAGCTACAGAACAGTCGAAACGCAACTCAGAGCTAGAGAAACAGAACAATGAGCTCCGTGCTAGAATATCTTCTTTGACTAAGAAATTACACCGCAACAAAGACGCAAAAAAACCTGATGAGGGAGAATTTAGTCAGCCGGATAACATTTATCCTGACTTAAAAGCTTTCTTTGAAACAGATGTAGCCATCCCATCAGTAATTGATAAGCCTGTAGATTCAGTGAAGGTCTGTGGGGCAAGAAGATCTCAGGGAATTGAGGGAACTGAAAATGTTCCTGCCAACTCTTCTGTTGTCCAAATACAAGCTGTTGCCAAAGCGCTAGGACCTAAAGATATCGAGAGATTATCCCAGAGTTTACCCTCAGCACGCACAGATTTTTCTGAATTTAGAAGAGCATTGATCAGTAAAATGCGTCTTTACGACATGTCGTTGCCAGAAGTTACACAGCTAATGTCACAAATTCTAACTGAATCTGAATTCAACAGTTTTGAGTCTGCTGTTACGTCTGAACTACAACATGCCAGTAAAGGCGATTTGAGAGAAGGTATTTTGAAAATCCTAAAGAATCTCTTAGGACCAAAAATAGATTGGTCGAAAGTTACTAGATGTGCACAAAATAAAGGAGAGACTATAAGTGAATACACTGAAAGATTTTCTCAGGCAGCTGCCACGTACAGTGGAATAGTGGAGGATTCTGAAAGTGTACTAGATGATAGAGGAGCTCTAATCCGTATTTGGGCAGATGGTCTTATAGCTGAATACAGATCAGCCTTGCCATTCCTACAGGTTACGTGGGCTAACGAAACTCTCAGAAGTAACCTAGACAGGTTAGCTACATGGGAAAGGGATGCTGATGTTAAAACCCAAGTGAGAATTGCAGCAGCTACGTTTAAAGTGTAAGTTGCAGGTTAACCACCACAGCAAATTAATGTGTAAATTAAAGTGCTCTATATGTATATATTTAATTATTTCTGTCTTAAAATGCGTTAAAATAACATTTATTGGGGTTTCTTCAAAGGTAGCGTGTTTTTTCAGTTACTGGGTGATGACGTCACAAGAGGAACTCGCAACCCATACTCTGCTAGATTCTTACTGTATTATGGCTATTTGGAGAACGACTGAGGATGTGGGAAACCATCAAATTCTTTATGGACCACAGCCCTACAATTTTTAACCGGTCAGGCGTGAGAGAGGGGAGCCATGGCACTCAAAGAGTTATTAATGCTTGGTGTGAGGAGAATGAGTGGAGGGTTAGCCAGGTGTCCCGGTGAGTAACGTTAGCTACGTTAGAGCTAGTGCAACCAGGTGCAAACTTAACCCGGATAATATAACGTAACAAGCAAGTCTTTTTAAAATATTGCCGTCATGTAGAATAGCAAGGAGGGACAGCGACTGAAGACATTATTTACTTACAGTAAGTCAGTCCAAATCAGAGCTGTAACGTTAGAGATGCACACACTGCACAGGCACCAATCGCTAGTCTCGTCGACGCCTCAAACGTCATGTAATACCCTTCCTCAATCCACGCTTTAGCAATTTCTCACGATTTAATTAGCGATGTTTATTGTCAGAAAAGAAAAAGAGAGATCGATGTCCCCATCACTGTATTTGTGTGGGCTATCAGCAGTGGAGAGTATGTGCTGCCGTGAGGTGAACGCGTTTTGTTTAGTGGAACAGCTCGACCTGCGACCGGCTGATCTGACGTGCCTGAACCCGTTTGTTTTGCGAATAGCTTATTCTCATTTCAGGCAGGATCACGGTCCCCTTGAAGTCAGCACACACGAGTATGTTTACAATTGAGTTATTTTATCCATAATTTTTTTATCAAATAAAACATACAACCAACTTTTCTGTAGTTATGTAAGGCATCTATAGCTATGACTATGCCGGTAACTCTACTAGTGAGTTCCTCTTATGACGTCATGCCCCATCTAGTGGAAGGGAGCGGGAGCAGTTAAAACCACTATTAAAAGTGCCAACTTTTCATATTATATCAGCATTTTGGTATAAAAAAACAATGGTGGGCGGTTCTTATTTTTATGTTTAATAAACACATTGCATTATCTTCGTGAAAAATTTAACCTGCAACTTACACTTTAACCCAATGAAACAAGACAATAGATGGACTAAAAAAGAAAGCACATGCCACTACTGTGGAAAATCAGGGCATTGGGAGAAAGAATGTAGGAAGAAGTTGCAAGATAATAAAAGAAATAGAATGCATAATTCTGCTCCTTCTCAACCTGCCTACAATCCTGATGTAGTTCAGCAAATGTCCAGTGAAACTTTAGGACAGCTCGCGCAGGCTCTTCTAAGAGCACAAAAAGAACAGGAAAAAAACTAATGGTTGGGGCTGTGAGTAGTTACCTTTCCCCTGTAATCCATCATAATGACAAAAGAATTTTTGTGAAAGGTAGCATAAAAGAAAAATAGATTGACTTTTTGCTTGATACAGGTGCAGAGATTACGATAATTCCTACAAAATTGGCTAAAGGTTTAGACATCCTGTACAAGAAAACCAAATTTTCTTTAACTGGCATAATAGGTGAAGATTCTGTTTTGTATGAAACCCCGCCCATAGAGGTACAATTTGGCCCGAAAACTCTGACTACAAAATTGCTATGTGCTCCATTGAATACATGTGCAATTTTAGGCATGGATCTTCTGAGACAAGTACATCTAACTTTAGACATGTCCTCAGAATCTGCTAGCATTAAAATTTCCTCAGCACACATTTCTACCAATAATGCAGTCCCTCCAGAGTATGCTTTCTTACTGAATCATCCAATTTGGGCTAATGACAAGGATGATTGTGGTTTATTGACAGGTGTAGAACAAGTCAAATTGACAGGAACTCCACCCCCGGTTACCAAACAGTATCCGATCAGTAAGGAAGCCATACAGGGAATCAAACCTATTGTAGAAAAGCTGCTGATGCAAGGAGTGCTAGTTAAAACCAACAGTCCCTGTAACTCACCCATATGGCCCATCAAGAAATCCAATGGGACATGGAGACTCACCATAGACTACAGAGTAGCCAATAAAAACATTGATAGAATCACCCCGCTAGTGGCAGATCCATCTACAATTTGTAATGGCTTACCATTAGATTGTAAGATTTTTTCAGTAATTGATATGTCTAATGGATTCTTTTCTGTACCATTGCACTCTGACAGCCAGCCATGGTTAGCTTTCACAGTTGACCATGAACAATATCAGTGGACCCGATTGGCCCAGGGATTTCAAAACTCCCCGACCATATACCATCAGGCTGTCAGACGTGATTTGTGTGACCCAGAATGTCCAGTAAAACAGTCCACTATGATCCAATATGTCGATGATATTTTGATTGCCTCAACAGACCACGAGGTACATCAAACTGAATTGGCATCATTGTTGGACTATTTGCATAAAAAAGGACACAAATGCAGCTTTCACAAAGCTCAAATTGCTAAAAAGCAAGTCACATTTCTGTGTCAAACAATTGGTGCAGGAAATAGATCTATTACAGAGGATCGAACGGCTTCAGTCAAAGCCACACCTCCGCCTACTACCATTAAAACACTACGCTCATTTTTAGGAACAGCAGGTTACTGTAGACCGTGGATTGAAGAATATGCCTCGATTGCTCAGCCTCTCTATGACTTGTTGAAAGGCCATGGTAAAGATTCAGATATTGTTTGTATGGAAGAACTTCACCTCAAAGCATTCAATGATTTGAAAAGAGCA
The DNA here is from genome assembly GCF_964197995.2 of Scardinius erythrophthalmus. NCBI lineage: Eukaryota > Metazoa > Chordata > Actinopteri > Cypriniformes > Leuciscidae > Scardinius > Scardinius erythrophthalmus. Next base: position 35,277,935 of record NC_138227.1, on the reverse strand, counting down.
CTATGTCAAGCACCAGCATTAGGAATTGCTCAATCTGATAGACCCTTTGTGCTTTATGTCCATGAACACTTGGGCTTTATGACTGCATGTCTAATGCAAGATCATGGGGGCAGTTTACGTCCAATTCATTACTATTCTGGTAAACTTGACATAGTAGCTCAAGGTATGGGACCATGCCTCAGAGCAGTACAGGCAGTTCATCTAGCGCTTCAGGCTTCATCAGCAATGGTGTTAGGTCAGACGGTAAATGTAAAATGCCCTCACGCAGTGTCCGCACTAATGAATCAAGCAAAAGTCACTTCTGTCACCGTGCACCGGTCACGAACCCCTCATCATGTATGATGTCTGCAATGACTGAAGTTGTGTTAGAGGATGAAGGCGAAATGACATATGATTGTGTTACGCTTACATATGCAGCGAAATAGCAGAAACTCCCATTGAAAATGCAGAATTTGAGTTGTTTGTTGATGGTTCAGCTCAAGTAATTGAAGGGAACAGACGAGCAGGTTATGCAGTAACGTCCACCACTGAGGTGGCGAAGCTACAGGTCGTCTTCCAGATCATTTTTCAGCTCAGGCTGCAGAACGTGTAGCTTTAACTAGAGCATGCACACTAGCTTCAGGATCAGTTGCAAATATCTACACAGATTCCAGGTATGCTTTTGGGGTTATTCATGATTTTGGTGTCATTTGGCAAAGCAGACAGTTTCTAACTTCTGCTGGATCCCCCATTAAGCATGCTGAATTAGTGAAAGATCTTATGTTTGCCATGAAACTTCCAAAGAAATTAGCGGTGATCAAAGTGAAAGCACATCTCACAACTAACACTACAGAAGCTAAAGGTAATGCTCTTGCAGATGTAGCAGCTAAACAGGCTTGTTTCTATGTAACTGTACAAGTGTGTTCAGGTAGTACAGCACAGAAGACAATTCTGCCTCCTGAATCCATCATTGATTTGTACAAAGATGTTCCTCTATATGAAGCATGGACATGGTTAGACAAAGGAGCCACCATTGATTCATCTGGCTGCTGGACCAAAGGGGGGAAGTATGTTGCTCCCGAATCACTGCTGCCATATTTGGCTCAACAAATACACAATTTGGGTCACAGTGGTCCAGCAACGATGAATCACAGGTTCACAAATCAATGGTGGAATCCAAAATTCAGAAATGTAGCCACAGAAACAGCCAAAAGGTGTGTTACATGTCAGAAAAATAATGATGTACCAGCAGCCATTACACCAGCAGCACATACCCCAGCTCCACCAGGACCATTTCGTCATTTGCAAGTTGATTACATATCGTTGCCTCGTTGTAAGGGAAAAACTGACGTTTTGGTAGTAATAGACAAGTTCTCAAGATGGATAGAAACTTATCCAACAGGGCGTGCTACAGCTGCACATACTGCTAAATGTCTTGTCACTGATTTCATTCCCAGATGGGGATTACCAGATTGCATTGACTCAGATCAAGGTACACACTTCACAGGACAGGTTGTCAAGGAGGTGTCTAGAATGTTGAAGGTTAAGTGGAATCTGCACTGCCCCTACAGGCCACAAGCATCAGGGCAGGTTGAAAGGGCAAACAGAACAATCAAAACCAGGCTAAGCAAAATGCATCAGGAAGGAGTGTCATGGGTGGAAGCATTGCCAGCTGTACTGTGTAGTATGAGAGCGTCACCTAACAGATCAGTAGGACGGAGCCCTCATGAGATTATTACAGGACGCCCAATGCAGATGCCAGGTGTGATTGACCTTAGAAATGCTGATGTTCACATTGCCTCAGATGCCCTGATCTCTTACTGTGAACACCTTACAAAGGCAGTACAGAGTGCCAGAGAGAGAGTTGAGTCATGTTGGCAGACTCCACCAGAGGGTGGACACACAATCGTCCCAGGTCAATGGGTCATGATAAAATCATTCGGACACAAGCCGTTAGAACCTAAGTGGCATGGACCACATCAAGTAATGTTGATTACAGCAGCCGCAGTGTTGTGCCAGGGAAAGAAAACATGGACTCATGTGTCACATTGCAAAGTGGTTCCTCCACCTACAGGGATAGGATAGAACACATGGACCAGTCAGGAACGCAGGGAAGAACTGGAAGCAACAGGCTTTCGGGGGCCAACCCTGCGGTGAAGATTCCCTTATAGGCCCTTCCCAACCATAGTCCATCCTCACCTCACTGTTCCCTTTTTTAGGTGTCTCATAAATTAATAAATAGGGAGAGAAGGAACCACAATTAGCAGACTCAGATTGAATAGAGGATACAACCCTAATGTTTGTAGTCTTTACAATGAATACTGGTCTGTCGCAGTTGTTCTTTGTTTGTTTGTTTGTTTTTAACCATATGCACTGACCTACATACCTGCATATACCCAACCTCCAGAAAACAACTAGACCAACTGCAGAGACTACAACCAACACAGAATAAAAAAAAAATAAAAAAATACACAACGCAGAGATTAATCTACGGGAACTTCAGTCATCCAGCAATATGATCAAGATTGCCTTAATACTAACCATCATGGACATAGCTCAAAGTGTAGACCCCAGAAACAACATATTCTTAGAGCTGATGAATATGTCAAGAAATGCCTTGTTTGCTGGAAAGAACGTTTGCATGCCACATGCACCTTCAGTAGGAGCCGGAATCCCTTGGGTTGCACATCATATCTCCAAATGTGACATGTGTACATTATTCGATCATCATACCAGTGGATTATTCAACAAGGATACATGTCACAAGGTAGTTTCTCCAGTTTCTCAGTGTTGCATTCCTGGACTACCATCTTGCAACCTAACTTCAGCTACTCCCATCATGACAGATCTACTCCTGCCAATGATGTTCTACTGGTGCATAGAAAATTATGCTCCAGCATCGACTCCACTGGGTGAAATTCCTCGTGAACGTTGCAGTTTTGTGATTGAAAGAGGAACAGATGATTCCCATGTGTGCGTCACTACTACAGAAATGAAACAGGAAAAAGATTTAAACGAGTGTCTCTTCAGGAACCCATCCCTACCAAAACTTTTTGCAATAAATCAGTTGTGTATGATTCCTCCACCAACTGGCACTTTTTGGTTATGTGGAGCTTCTGTCTACAGCATCCCAGAGTCCTGCACGGGTCTGATTTTGTAAATCCGTTTCAAACCGCATCCGACCCGATATCCGTCAACAGCACTAATTAAAATCCGCACCCGACCCGCTTAAAATAGAACCGACATCCGACCTGAACCCGAAATAAAATCAGTTTAGCCAATCACATTATAGACACAATTACAAAAATGTTTATTGCCAGGTCATACAGAAGTTATAACGACAAGAATTAACACAAGGAAGAAAACTGAGCAGCCTACAACAGACGCGGCTACAACACTATCTGACACGCAATATCGTTTAGCCTACATCTGACAATTTTGCATTCAAACACGCCCTGCACACCACACATACTTAACAGTGTTAAATATGAAAAATACTGTTCGATAGAACTGCTTGCTTTGTTAACTTACCACAACTTATCTGCGTGCTTCCTCGGCGATGAAGTTCCACGGCTATCCAACACGAAACTGCATGCAGCAAAGCCTTTCACAATATTGTTTTCTTCAGATAACTCCTAATTTCTCCCACACACTGGACTTGATTTTTGATGACGTATTGTCGACAACTTTACAATCTCCACTAGCTATTCTTTTCTTCAACTCCTCAGCATCCATCTCGACGACTGCAAGCAGATCGTGCGCGCGGTTATGAGGATTTTTTTTTTAAACTGAAAGTAGCCTATAGGTAATGTTATAGATCCTGGGAGGGCGTGGCGCGTGGGCACAAATAAACTGATGTGTATTTCAAATTATTTTATCAACTTGAAATACAGGAATATTTCTGTAGATGTGTTCCTAAAAATATGCATATATTTTTTATACGTTTTACGTTTGCATGTGAGTGTTTTAAACCCTGTTTAGACCCGTGTTTCCCCCGTGTCCGACCCGACCCGCACCCGAACCCGACACAGTTGGATATTTTTCACCCGTTTGAGCAAAATTTGCGGGACTCTACAGCATCCTACCCAGCCAATTCAACGGCAGGTGCACCCTGGTGTATGTTCTGCCAGCTATCAGAGAAAACACACACTCCACTCCAAGCTCTCCACAGTTACATGATTCAGCTCCTTCTACCAACACAGATGGCTGCATTCCAGGACTCACTTGTGTTCAAACGTGGTGGTCAAGAACTCTTGGAGCCTTAATCCCATCGTACGGTGTTATGCAGGCTCTCGATCAAGTCAGAAGCCTGTCGGATTCTGTACAGAAATTGGCCAATGATACGGTTTTGGCCCTGGGCAACATCACAAACACTCTCGCTTCGCACAAGATAATGATCTTACAGAACAGAGTAGCTTTGGATTACATTCTTGCAACACAAGGGGGAGCCTGCACCATTATCGGCCCTGAATGCTGCACTGGGTTAATGGATCCAACAGAGAACTTAAACAAAATCCAACAAGACATTCTTGATCTTTCAACAAAATTACACCAGATGACTGAAGACAATTCTTCATGGTTCGGAAACTTGATTGGTAAACCCTGGCTGTGGATTAAAGAAATAGCAATTCTGCTGTTGTTTCTCCTACTGGCATTCTACGTATGCTTCCACAGTATCAAGTGTTTCATTCAACAAATGACTCACGCCTCGAACGAGAACATGACCGGTCCAACCATTAAAGAATATTACCCGTAAGAACTTCACGGACCCTAATTGCATGTTTGTTTCTGTGTCAACATGCAATAGTGTCAACATGCAATTACAGATGAACAACACAGAACATGCTATGTGCCTGTAACGATCAAGTTACAAGAATGAACTTTTAACCTGTTAAGCTGCAACCCCACTTTTGAAAAATCCCAAGAAATGACATACCCAAACTGAAACAGATACAGTTCATGAACCCTTTGTACTAAAAGCACAAGTATGATCTCATTTGAAAGCTGACACCTGGCAGTTTATTGTAAATGTAGAATTAATTATTGTCATAATGACAAAAATTGTTATAAATAGCTTCAAAGTTTTGTAAAGTTATTAGAAATTATTTTTTTTATGAAATATCCTCATGAAAATAAAATTGAAGTTGGCACTGGAGCAATCTAGAAATGCACTACAGCTAATGCCACATGTCTAAACATTTTATGTTTAAAATCTTAAGATAATAAGTCCAAAACTCTGTATTTAGTGAAATGTTTTTCAAGACCATGTCATGCTTCTGATGTTTATTGCCATCTTCTAACCATCTATCCAGTATATTGTCTTTTATTGTTTTGTGGTGCAAACGAGCCCCATTTAGTCTCAGTCTCCCCCTGCACATATTCACACCTCTCCAGCCTGGTTATGGCTGTAAATATGCATTTCTTTTGTCTGCATTATAGTTACTAACGACTGGCTATGCACAGGCTATTCATATGGTTTCAGTCACTAATTTCTTTTCTCAAAGTTCACCCTTACATTTTAAACTGTATCTAATGCATTTCTTGAATAAAGAAACATTTCAGTAAGCATTCAAAAAATAATAAAAATATAACTTCTAGGTGGCAGGTGCACCTAGGGCTAGCTAGCATGTTAGCTTAGCACACCATCAATACACGACAATTTATGAGATTAAAACCATGTTTGTGCTTATAAACTTACTTTATAAAGCAAATCGAGTATTTTAAATAATTTTCTGTGATCTAATTTGGCTTCAGATAAAAAATCAGACAGAAAATATACTATTGGATAGTGTTCTGCACAACGATTCTATATAGATTAGCATTACATTATAAATATAATCTATTAATATGGAAATCCCTGGCATGGATTGAAAAACACAGGTAACTCAAATATCATAGCAAACATGTTTATTGTCTTCAAAATGTCTGTATCTGCATGTTACAGCCATAGTTACAGCGCGATCTCTTGTTAGCTGTGTGTGTGTTCGAGGCTTCCTGGATTGTCACATGATTATGGCACTTCTTCATGTTCTAATACTGTGCACAGGGCGGCGAGGGCGCCCTCAGGCTATTGGTATGAATTGAAAACACATTAACAGAGTATGCAAACGCTCATAATGATTACATCGACGCATTTGGGTATAAATTCAATAAATATTATTCCTGTCTATAGAAATCTAATGTAAACCTATGAGAATATATCAATATTTCTCCAAATCTGCACATTTTTGAGCTAAAACCTAGAAGGACGTTGTTTTGTGTATCGCTGTCATGACGACGGCACGGGAGTTTTTTTATGAATGAAAGCAGCTGACGCGCATAATTCATATCAAAGGTATCGACTCATTTTTTCATTTCATAACTCCTGACACAAATTAAGAAATAACTGTCGCTATAAGTTTCTCAGAATACAATAGTGGTCAAATTCTGAAACTTGAGTCTTATATCTTTTTAATGATGTATAGTTTGTCAAGGTATAACATTAAATCTGATAGTAACTTTGAACTATATATAAATAAAACCGCTTCAGTGCGCCCGCGCTCTGGCAACGGTTAACAGGTTAAGTGCTTAAATTTGTATTTTTGTGAGAGTTATTAGAACTCTCAAAGGGGGAAGTGTTGTATTACATATTTATTAAATGTTTAATTTAGTTTTTCCACTGCAATAGTATATAAACTGATCAAGTTTATAGACTGATTTATCCAGAAAGAGTCTCCTTTCCTGCCAGACCTGTTTGGTCTATTGTGTTTTAAATAAGTCAGATCAACTGATTCTCACCTTTCGGAGCCCAGACATTGAATCGTTAGGTTGATTGACTTTCACCTTTTGTCTTCAATGGCTTTGGGATGGCTCTTGAAATTGGAGTTCCTGGCCAGTATCAGCATGTGAATGGTTATGCTGATTCAATTGGACTCAGAGTAGGGTGTGTTCCCACTTCATTTGCATGCTTTATTCAGAGTCCCCGCCTCTATGTAATCCCTCCCCCTTGGAATGTATATAGCTACAATGTATAATGTTTTAGTTAGATTTTGGTGACTGCAGCTACCGACAGGTCGTGATTTCAATAAAGAATCCTGCTGAAGAAACAACCAAGTCTCCTGGTCTTTCGATTCTAAGTTCACAACACCAGCATCAAGTGCGCTTAGGGACGCATCGGTTTTCAGCGAATGCACACTGTAGTGCCCGCCCAAAAGGCTTGCGGCCAGGCAGTACTCGTGTCCGCATATCGGAAACTGTTTTCGATTATTCCCTGCCGGTCCTCCGCTTCAGGGTGTCGAGAATGAAACCGAAAGAGCCTTCCCTCTGGGGGAGCCCTCAGGAAATCGATGTCTGTATCCCGCCGTAAAGTGAAAGTTTCCAGCGAACGCACACCGTGGCGTTAGCCCCAAAAGCTTGCAACATGGCACAGACTATCGTCACAAAATCTTTCTCTACTTTTTCCTGTCCGTCCTCTGCTTCAGGAGGTCGAGAATAGTGCTCGAAAATCACCCGAGATCAGTCTTGAGGGGCTGGTTCCCTTAGTAGATTTTGTAGAAGAATAGCAACGCCTTCCGAATATATCTATATGGGTCCTGAATATTATAAAATATGGGTACAGACTGCAGTTCGGTCACCGACCTCCCAAGTTTGCGGGGGTGGTACCGACTGCAGTGGTTCCAGAACAGGATCGGGTTATGGAACAAGAGGTACAGACTCTACTGGTCAAAGGGACCATAGAAATTGTTCCCCTACCAGACAGGGAGTCCGGGTTTTACAGCCGGTACATTATAGTTCCAAAGAAGGATAGCGGGCTGAGGCCGATTTTAGATTTGAGGCAGTTGAATCGTTCTCTGAGGATATTCAGGTTCAAGATGCTCACTATTCCCATCATCGTGCATCAACCGAGGATTGGTTTGTCACGATAGATCTAAAAGACGCCTATTTTCATGTCTCCATCCTTCCATGTCACAGGAGGTTCCTGAGGTTCGCTTTCGGGGGCAAAGCGTACCAATATCGGGATCTTCCGTTCGGCCTAGCACTCTCTCCCCGCACGTTCACTAAGTGTATGGATGCAGCTCTGGCTCCACTGAGGCTTCAGGGCATCCATATACTGAATTATATCGATGACTGGCTCATTTTGGCCCAGTCTCGAGAAATGGCAGTTTGTCATCGAGATATCGTCCTTGGCCACATTCAGAAATTGGGGTTGAGACTCAACACTAAGAAAAGTGTGTTAGAACCAGCTCAGAAAACTACTTTTCTCTGCGTGGTATGGAATTCGGTTACGATGCAGGCACATATGTCTCCCGCACGTATCGAATCCATCCAGACCATGGTGTCAGGGTTAAAGCTAGGCCAGGCCATCACTGTAAAGCAATTTCAAAGACTGCTGGGCCTCATGGCAGCAGCATCCAACATCCAATACATTTGGGCCTTCTACACATGAGGCCCCTTAAGTAGTGGCTCAAAGCCAAGGGGTTTTTCCCCCAAGGGGAATCCGTTCCGTATAATAAAGGTTACGCGCAGATGCCTTCGTTCCCTATTAATATAGAAGAAACCTTGGTTCTTGTCCCAAGGGCCAGTATTAGGGGCGTCATGTCACCGGAAAACCATTTCAACAGACGCTTCCCTCACTGGCTGGGGCGCGGTTATCGGCAGCTTTGCCAGGGGTCTGTGGCAGGACCATCATCATTCTTGGCATATAGATTGCCTAGAAATGTTGGCTGTGTTCAGGGCTCTGAGAAGCTTCCTCCCAGACATCAAAGGTTACCACGTCTTGATACGTTCGGACAATACATCAGTGGTAGCGTATATGAACCGACAAGGGGAACTCAGATTGCGCCCTATATCCATATGGGCACATCAGATCTGTTTATGGTCCCAAGGGAAAATATTATCTATAAGAGCAATATATGTCCCAGGGGTTCAGAATCAGGGAGCAGACATCCTGTCGAGGCAGGGGTTGAGGCCCGGGGAATGGAGACTTTATCCAGAGGTGGTGGAGCTGATATGGCAGAGGTTTGGACCAATGGAAGTGGATCTGTTTGCATCTCGAGGGACGTCCCACTGTCCACTTTGGTTCTCCCTCACTCATCCAGCCCCGCTGGGGTTGGATGCCATAGTACAGGTCTGGCCGAGGCTTCGCCTGTACGCTTTTCCCCCGATCGCTCTGCTCCCGGGAGTCCTGGAGAGGGTCCGTCAGGAGGGCATCAGTCTACTTCTGGTAGCCCCGTTTTGGCCGGCCCGAGTATGGTTTTTGGACTTAATTTCACTCCTGATAGCTCCGCCATGGCAGATTCCTCTGAGGGATCTGTTGTCTCAGGCGGAGGGTACCATATTCCATCCTCGCCCGGAGCTGTGGAAATTGTGGGTCTGGCCTCTGAGGGGGCTCAGTACCTAGATGCTGTCTATCATCTGGGGTGGTTGAAACCATACTTATCTTTAGGGCTCCATCTACTAGGAGATTATATGGCCTCAAGTGGAATGTTTTTCCACTTGGTGTAGAGAACATGAGTTAGGTCCAGCTAACTGCCCAGTGGCTTCAGTTCTGGAGTTTCTTCAAGATCGTTTCTCTACTAATTTCTCCCCGTCCACACGTAAGGTGTGCGTGGCTGCCATTGCGGGGTTCCATGCACCACTGAATGTTGGGCCTTTGGGGAGGCACCAACTGGTCATACTATTTCTCCATGGTACATGGAGGATGAGACTGACAGTCAGGTCCAGGGATTGTCGAGTTCACGCGCGTGATCATAGGTAACTAAACCTATGCGCGTGAACTCGACAATCGACTACTGTGGACTTCGACCGAACACAGGAAGAAAATACAGGTATGTGCGCTGGCTGAATTAACATCACTTTTATTAATATCTTTCACATCTACTGCAGTCAGATTCACCCCAGCGGAGTTAAGGCCATCCTGCATCCAAGACCCAGCTATGTGCCTCAAGTGCAATTTAACATGGCTAGGTCCATGGTCCTACAAGCATTTCATCCTCCACCACATGTTTTGGCAGAAGAAGAGAGGTTCCTTGCTCTGCCAGTCAGAGTTCCGAGTATTTACCTTGAGAGGTCCTCTTCTTGGGGAAGGGCCTACTTTAGTGTGTTTCGGGTCACCTAATGAGGGGCTCCCGGCTAAACAAACCATAAGTAGGCCTACAAGGTGCGCAATTTGCCTTCACCTTTGGCCGTAAGGGCTCATTCTACTAGAGGCATGGTGTCCTTTAGAGCCCTCCTCTCGGGAGTGCCCCTCCAGGAGATCTGTGAGGCAGCCGGTTGGGCTACCCCGCAAACTTTTATCAGGTTTTATAGTCTGCACCTCCCTTGTACGCCTGCCGCACATGTGCTCTAGTCCTAGCTGAGTGTCTGAGATCAGTTTCACAGGTCTGTGAAAGCGCTATATAAATGCAGTCCATTTACCATTACATAAATTAAAAACAGTAAGAATGGATAACGTTAGCTACCATTCACATTTTATGTCAAACTGAATATGTAGCATAAGTGGGTAAAATGAGTTAACAAGTTAAATCTTTCCTGGGCACGGAGCATGCCAATGTGTTGACAAATGCATCACCAACACCGACACTTTCCCACGCACGCTATTGGATGAAGGCAACAAATATGTCATGCATGTCAGACCCCACACATAGCTGCCTGCTCTATTCGCCGGGAAAATAATCTGGAGAAAGTTACAGATATTATAGTAATGGACATAGTATGTGAGTGACAACAATTTTTATTTGCTTTGTTCAAAAGTGTAGCGGTAACATATAAAAAACTGGGTTATCCACCACCACAGATCGTCCAAAAACACGAAATCTCCCCTCGGCCCACCGTCTATATGACGACACCATTCACTCTACACAGACTTTAAACGCGAACCTGTGATAAACGCTGATGGCGTTCACATGCACATTAAGAATTGGTTCTATAGTTATGTGTGTTTGAATATATGTGCGCAGGTTTATAATTCCCTACAAACCAAGCCTAAACAAAGTACTGGGGCCGTATTCACAAAGAATGTTAAGGCTAAAAGTAGCTCCTAACTGGCGAATTTAGGAGCAACTCCTAAAAATAATGGGCGTGTCACTCCTAACTTTAGGACTCCTAATTTTTTTGACTAAGAGTAATTCATGAAGCATTTTAGCCCTGAAAGTAGCACATAAGTCTGGGACAGCTTAAAAGAAGTCGAGAGGACTCCTAACTCACTAAGACCTATTCACAAACCGCTTTTTGTGGCATTTCACGTTGCGATGTTTTGAAACGCGTATGCGGCGGCTACAGGAGCTTCCAATCGCGAGGGAACAATTTTGCATTAATTTGTAGGCATAACTAGGGATGCAATAACGCCACCAACAACAACCAAAACTAGGCTACTCATTGCATGTAAACTAATTGTAACGTTTCATTGTGAATCAATTAAAATGTTCTTCTCTATGCAAACGTAGGCAGAGGCATATAGTGACAGATTAATTCAATAATGTTGCAAAGATATGTACCCCCTAGGGGGCACTCACACCGAAATTTGTATAGATAAACTAGAAACCCCAAAAACCCACGCTCCCTTCTTAGATATTGAAGCAGGTGGTATCCAATGAAGGAAATGACATGGGACTGATGTACTCAATTATAAATTAAACAATCAATATGATAATTGGCAGTAAAAATAGACAAATATTCCCTCTAGGTAACCGTAAGCAATTTTACAATAAATAGATCACAGTGAGTTAAAGCATCATAGTGCATGGTGTAGGATTGAGTCCGAAACAAACACAAATGAATCTTCCAGGTGAATTGTTCAAACATAATTTCTCACAGAACTGAACATTCCAGACACCAAATCACCAACCCCAGAGCCATAAAAGAAGGCTCCAGCCAGCCAGTCTCCGCTGACCAACGAAAACCCCCAGCTAAGAACTTTATGGCCATGCAAGCTTCAAAGAAGATGAGCCCAACTAAAGGAAGAACTGGTCAATGTAAGATAGCTTGGAAAAGAATGATTGGCTCAGAGATAGCACAATTCAGCCCGATTAAGATAACAGCAGAAGCTGCTCGAGCCCACAACATTCCAGGTCCCCTCCTCCTTAAGGACCTCTGATAGACCTCAGGGTGTAAAATCGTTTCAAACCACAGAGCTGAGATTTTACCTATAACATAAATAAAATCATTCAAGAACAATTTTCAATGGACTTATAGATCAAGCATCATGCAACGACATGATTCTATATTGTTCCTACAATAGATGGGTGTATCTGATATGCTTAGATGCCATACAATTCATGTAATTGTTATAATTGTTAGATGTTTGAATGAAAATGTGTTGTGTTTCATATCAATATGATCGTATATTCTTAATTCAAAGGATGGCTTGATTGAAATCTGTGGAAAATGTTTCGGATTCTTATAATATTAATAATGTCTTAGCTGTGGCCTCTGTACTCTTTGCTAGAGCTTAGAGAGTAAGGAGAGCACAGATAAGCTTGATTTATGATAAGAAGTGAAGAGAACGCCAGCTCCTAAATAAAGACAGTGGCTAATTGGTTAGAACTGATCCAGGAGGCTGGGCGGACATTTGAGTTTAAAATCTTAACACCAGAACAAAGTTTAGAGTTTTCAGTGCAGAACCAAAAATGCAGCGGGAGATGAAGATCTAAGACAGACAAGTAACCATGTAAAACGCGCAGACGAAATAACCCAAATCAAGATCTGAAGAACATGGGTTAAACAGCTTCATTCAAGCCATCATCTACTCTTCTCAATTTCCTTTCTTTTCCGTTGTGAGTCTCGGTTCTAAGTTAAGTTTTGCGACAAGATTTCGAGCCATGTTTCTTCTGCAAAGCCAGCTTCAAACAAAGACTTTCATTCCGCCAGCACGCCACGTGACTGACCACGTGACCCAGACATCAGGCACGCGGAGACCAGCCAACGAACGGACCGGGAAAACCCTTTTCACGCAACAAAAGGGAATCCCCAAAAGCAAAGACAAGCAAGTACTGCCTCCAGACTCTTAAACTGAACTGGTGTATTTGATACTGATTTAATAACCTAGGAAACGATAAAAGGGTTAAACTAATGATTGATGGTTCATTCAGGTTGTGTTTTATAAGTGCATAGAAACTTGGGATTACATCATCTCACTCTTAAACTCACTCTTAAAACTTAATCTTTCCTTACTCTCTTTCTTTCGGCAACGCGTATAAATGTGTGCGTCTGTATTAGATATTAGTTGTATGTGTTAGAATAATCAATAAAGTCTTGTTTGTATTTTAAAGAGAAATATTACTTGTGTTATTGTGCTTACAAATTTAATGTCTTAAACTTCTGATCTAAGTTACCTTGCTAACTATATAGTGTTTCACTATAGTTC